>NW_028301610.1:57656590-57959621 GCF_987345545.1 Pholcus phalangioides | reverse complement strand
CCCACTTACCATTCTGTAGTATGATTGCTTTATATTCCAATTAGTCAATTAGTGACTGCAAATGGATGTTGTTCTGGATTGACCAGCTTCATCCTATTCGATTCCCAAACAAGTTAAAAAAAATTGTATTGTAATCGAATTTATCCATTTAATTTATAGCCACTTAACACTGTTTTTATCCCCCCAGATGGTCAACCATAGCCCAAAGACGCTCACTAAAGCCCTGACCGGTGCCAATAAAAGGATCTTTGTTGCAGAAGATTCTTTCTCTTATGGCGGGCATCGTTAAATTCAGTAGAATGTTATGTCTTTTTACTTTCAAAGAGAGCCGAAATTGTACTATTGAAATGTTCTTTGTTGTCAGCTGGGACGGGTGCAGCAGCCTCCAGTCATAGAAAGAACCCCCCTTTTTTTTTCTTCCTGACCACTGAACCAACACCCTCCAAAGAAGATTACCCCCCTCCCCCTTCTTTAGGGGATGTCAGCTGAACTCGTCTTTTTTCCAACACCTTCAGAAATCTGAAATGAGTGCTGCTTTGCTTTGCTGGACGCCTATTCACCCTCCCACCTCTACTTGTGACAATACTATTTGGAAAGGCAGTGAATAACACCGTAAATAGGAAGGTTATACAATCATATATTTTTTTATTTGAACGACAGTGTGTGTGACAAAACAAAAACAAAAAATAAACTATATGGTTTCATAATTATATATTATTTACTATAGAATTGACACATGGCACTTCCACATGTTTACGAAACATGAATTAAAAAAAGTTTTTCTCTTCCCCTCTTTCTGTACTCCAAAATTCGCCGCCCTGGGCTATAGTCCTTTCAGCCTCCCTGTAAATACACTACTATGAATTTTTGGAAACCATACCTACAGAGGGACATAAACTTGGTTGAAGGAGTTCAGAGAAGAGCTAAATTTTCTAACACTGTTGACATTTTTAAAAAGAAATACAATAAACCTGTTGGGGTAAATTGAGGGGTATATCAAGGAGATACAACCATAAATATTTTTATGGGCATTATACAATATTTTATCATGTATATATAGTTTCTGTTTTTATAATTTCATTTTATTTGGGTTGCTGTATCTTAGCAACATATAACATCCATATTTGTTATGGGCATCTTTTTCTCAACTTCCTCGTTCAGCATTTTGCCAGTTGTGCCCTTGTATTTGATACCCAGATAATTGAAATCCCCTTAAAGTTCTTGAACTTTTTGTGTCACAAATCAATTTTTAGAAGAAAACTTACAAACCACTAATTTTGATCACACGAGTTGGTGCCGTGTATATCTTATGGTGAATGTTATCAACTGCTATAGTTTGTCTGTAGTTTCTATGGTTAAACTTACTGAACTACAGAGTTATTGAAAAAAATGTTTTTTATACATTTGATAAATGCAAATAAATCTAAGAGGATCGTAAATGTGTTGGAAAAACTTTTTTTTAGTTTCTACCAACTTTTTCTTACCAGAGAAAAATCCGCCGAAAGGTTTCGGCTCGCAAAAGGAGATAAAAATCCAGCTGGCTTTACCCTAAGAATTTAAAAAATAATAATGGTGTCACATAATAGCTGTTTTGGCTTGATATTGGAGAGGGAGAAAAAATTTCCAGTTCACCTTGATTCATGCATACTTGTTAAACAGCTGTTTTTCCTTCCTTGTGGGATGGACTTGATGGGGAGAGAAAGGTTGTAACAGTGTAGAGTACAAAAGCCCCTGGTCTGCTCCTGAAGTCATCGTGTGGGATGAGTGCAAGTGTCTTAATCTATTGCCAAAAAACAGCTACTTGAAGCAGTCAATTCTTGTATTATGGGAAGGGTGTTTTCCCTGGGACAATTTGCACCCCATAATGGTTTACATGAAAGTATTCTGATGGTTCTTTGGGAAGGGGTAATAAAAACATACATTGGCTTTTGCTTTTTTTTTCTCCACCTATGTACCAAGATGCAGCTGCAGCCACTGTTCAAGATCCACAAGACCAGGAGTCTCTCTGATGTGCTGAGGGAACGGGTTGTAGGAGAGGGAGAAATAAATATAATTAGTCTGTCTTTTGCTCTTTTTTTTCCTCCACCCACACAGCAACAGGGTGCTACTGTACAGCCACTGTACGAGATCCCAGAGGAGCAGGGATGCAAGTCCCTCTGATTTACTGATGCCTTGGGATGATATGAGGACAACGTCATGCTATGGGGCATCATCAATAATGTTGAGGAGGCAAAAGCAGTAAAAAGTACTTCTATATATAGACCCTCTCCTTACACAAAAATAGTTTGTACCCATTAAAAGTGTGTTAATGGATAAACTGAAGATGAAAACATGTTATCAGAAAACTTTTCAGTGAATTCGAATTGCAGACACATAAAAGTGCTTGCTTTAAAGAACGTCATCAGTACTTGATAAACATGGATTTTTCCATTCAACTAAAAATTTGTACATATTTCTCTTATTTTATTTTATATGGATTGAATTGTTGGCGTACGCAAAGGAGGGTTTTGGGGTTCTAACACCCCCCCCCCCCCAAGCGAAGATTATAATGTTATTTTGCAGGAAAAAACTTTAAAAAATCCTCACTGAGAAGAAAAATATTTAACCCCCCTTGTGTGTGTGTGTGAGAGAGAAAATTCTGCGTACGCCTATGAATTGAATAACATAAAACTGGAAATCAACTGGATCTTGATCAACTATATTTTAAGCAAGTTGCAAAAGGGAATTTTTAAGTTCTACCTGTTCCTATTTTGTTTTGAGATTTCATGAGTTGGATTTAGCAGGTGAATAAACTTGATCATTAAGAAAACTGTTAATTAAGGCAAATGAAAACCAGATTGTATTACTAAGCTTATTGTTAATTAAGTTAATGAATCAAATATTTTATATTTATCAACATAACTCTCCTGCTTATAGTAGGGAAGGTGTCATACTGAAAAAGCAATATAAATAATGTTGCTTTTCAGTATGACACTCCATTGAATTTAAATAACGAAAAAAATGCAATACGTATTTTAGAATGATTTAACGATATTTTTGGCATTCAAAAAGAAATTGAGAAAAATATTAGAATTCGCAAAAAAAAGTTAGTGGGGAGGGGGATGTTGAATGACAACTCCCCCCCCCCCCCCCCCCCGGTCGGTCAATATGCATTGCTACTGACAGTCTCCATTCAAATGTTGGCTAGTGTGCAGTGAACATCGCTAAATGTGATCAATCAGGACTCTAGGTTGCTGATAATAATAACTGATTGATAACTATATCCAGAAAAATCCTGGTGGTTTGTACTAATGGGACACATTGCCATTGTACTATGGGACAACTGTTTTTTCCCACATGATTGGTTTCAAAATATGAAATTGTGCCATTTTTTTATATTGTTGTAAAACAGGATTTTTTCCTTTTAAGAAGCAAATTGAATTTTTTTTTCAGGTCAGAAATTGTGAGGAGCTAGAATAGAGCTGTCTAATTTTTATCACAAATTACAATAATTTTTATAACGTAAGGTGCGTTCCTGAATTCCTTTGTGAAAGTTTTTTAACCAAGGAACTGTGAATGTGTTGTCAGTTAGAAGGAACTTACCAAGAAAGGCCTTTTTGTTTTTACCTTACACATGCCTTCACTACAGGAAAAACTGGTTTAGAAGATGAATAGGTTTTTTAAATACTGGTTTTCCAACAATACATTATTCTTATCTACTTCCTCAATTGTCTTTTGATAATTTGCAAAATTTTCGAGAAGGAGCTCATCAAAATCATTAATATGAATTTTGCGACAGGATATTTTAACTGAATTGAAAGGAATACAGTAACAAGCTCACAATCAAAGCAGATACCAGAGCATGACAGTGAACAAATAACAAGTGTTTTAATATCGGAACTTTTGAATCTGGAAATATGAAAGTATAAGGAATATGCAAATTCTCTGACCTCAAAGTACACTATGGTCAGTACAGTGGGTCTGAACCCAGTTTCATTTGCACTGATAGTGCATGGTCGAGCTCGCAGAACTTGTTCCTGAAAGAATGTATTTTGTTGGTGCCGTAGGAGATTTGATTGAAAGAAGACGGGGTTGAGGGGTCTAGGTTTGGTAGACATTCATATATACAATATACAACCCACAAGGGTGCATGCAGGGTGGGATTGCATTGAATAATCATGAATTACTAAGGGATACAGTGACCTCAAAAAGTTTTTGGAAAAAGCGTGGCTCATGTGGCCTGAGCCCCTAGGTTTTAGTGCCTTTAAGGAGATGTATTTAAATGAAATTTCTCTCTCAATTAAAATTTGAAAAAATATATAAAAATTTTTTTAAGTGATTTATTTTCTTGGATTATGATTATGTTGTCCCATGGGGTAGCCCCCCCCCCCCAATGACAAAGCTGAGAGTCATGCCAATGTTGGCATGTATGGAAGTGATCCATATTCAACATGCCTGGAGGTGTGGGGAGCAGACAGTACCTGATTGGCTTTCTGGATGGAAATCCAATTTGAACTTGATAAGCAAGCCAAATGGTGTGAGCTCAAATATATCATTGTAAATAAAATCTGTGCTGTACATTCATGATTGTACGCAAGATGTCCACCAAGCAAAAAAGAAATGAAAATTGTTCTTTGAGGAAAAAAGAAAATTGTAAAAAAGATATTTTGTAAATTTTTGATTTAATTTAAAAGATTTTTAAAATTGTTCAAAGCTGCTTTTTCAAAACGATGTGGCATTTTCCTAGAACAGCTTTAAACCCTATGTATAGGACAATTAGAAAAGTTGGTTCATAGTGTGAAGCCTTCAGAGAAGTAATCATGCATAACAGATTTTTTTTGAACAACACCATGTATCATAAGTTCTAAAGATTTAAAAATATATATATTCTAAATTAAATATATAATGATTTTGAGACAAATTGATAGCTTCTTTGTTATTTTAAAAAGTAAAAGAAAATCCATTTCTTCATAAATGCTAGACTAACCTGCCAGGGCCTAGGATTTTTCCCACCCCTCAACTTTAAAATTTTATAAATTTATAACAATGTTCTTTGTTCCCACCTAAATTTTGCCACCCGGGGTAGTTGCCCTCCCTGCTCCCTTCTAGTTCCGGCCCTGTAACCTGCTATTTCTATTTGCAAAATGAATTTTGATAGTGAATTTTCTTATATGTACGTTACCAGAGCGCAAATTTACTTGTAAAATCATACTTACTCATTATTAAGTCATCCCACTTATAAAGTCCCTTCTGTTCTGTCTCTAGAGGTGATGCTGTATTGTGGTCTTACTGTATATTTAAAGTATGATAAATTGATGACTTCATCTACATTCAAATGTTGAATAAAAGAGCTGTTCTTTATAATAAACTATGTGAAATATTCTTATGTGTACCATAACAGGGTGTGGTTTGACAAAAGGTTACTGTATGTGAAGCAAAAAAATATTCTACAGAAGGGAGAAACTCCGGAAATTCATGATTTACATTTGACACAATTGGACTTAGTTTCATTCTTTTTATTATTTACATAGAATCTGAAACTTTATTTCTGTAGAAGTTCAAAACCATCTTATCAATACCACAAAAACATTTGCTTACTGTTCTGATTCATCAATTTTTTTTTAATAAGTAATTTTATCATATCCTTTCTCTGAATAAGTGGCAATTTTTAAAAATATCACTTTATTAATCGACATTTGCTTAAGTTAATTGCGCTTTTCTGAAAATTTTGATAGTTTTCCTAGAAAACTCAATATATTGTAAGTGCTGTATACAAATAAAATTATTTTCATTATGGAAAGTTAATGTGCATATTATTGACATTTTATATGCTATTGAATGAATATTAAGTTTTTCAAATATTGTGGTGCTTTTGAAAAAACTGAAATCTATTATAGTTTTATTTTATTTATAGTGGATATTCCGCAGATGTTTTGCTACATTTCTTGTTTGTGTGGTACTATTGCACTCTCACTATTCGGGAAAGCATTTTGAAAGTTAATGGTTCACGGCAAGTAGAAATTTTGTATGGATTAATCTGAATTGCGGTCAGTATTAATATATTAATATTAGTATTCTTTATCTATTTGTATAAAGCTTTTCAAAAAAAAAGGTTAAGAACATTGAGATAGCATAATATGAAATTCTAATTATCTAGAAGAGGCATGAATATTGACCTAACAAAATTTACAACTCAAAAATGTTTTCTTTTACCAAGAAACCAATTACACCTAACTAACTCCTTACCAAACTATCTTAACCCTTACAGCTGCAGTCCTGAGATATCTATTCAAACTTGATCTGCTTTATTTCAGTCACCTCAAAATATCTGCAATTCTTAAAATGCTTTTATTTTAGCATTGACAAGCCCAAATAGGCATTGAAGTTGTTTTTACAGTCAAACATGTTTTTTCCATTTTTCCCTCCACCTCCAATCGATCAACTACCAGTAGCCAGTGGACAGAGTCAGCTTTTGTTCAAAGCTAGATGGAAGAAGGGAAGAGAAAGAAGACTGTTTTTTCCCCTTTCTTCCAGCACAGTAAAGAGATTCTGACTATATATTCAGCATAAATATAGTCAGCCTTCGGTATTTGCAGATTTCATATTCATGGTTTTTGTTATTCACAGTCTGTTTCCCCAGTTTTCTGGAATACAAAGATGCAGTGTCAATTCTTGTGTTGGAACAAAATATAAATTGTACTTGTTAAACAAACATTGAAAAACCCCTTAAAGGTTTTTCTGGTGCTTCAGAAGATATTTATACAAGACTGTTGTTTTTAAATATTTCCAAAAGTGTGAAAAATTTGCAAAAAAAATGTGAAATATTGACAAAGGTTAACTTCATTGTTGTTCGCTATTATTATGGCATCGTGTCTACAGTGAACTATATCAAGAAATAAGAACTTAAAATTTGATCAGCCATTGCTGTAGCTACTATGTAGCTCTCCTTGGAGATCACCATGTCTCTCATGTAGAAAAGTGCTGCAATAACACCATAGCCGTCATTATTTAATCTGCAAATCTGTGAAGTACTGATGAAAAGAATAAGTTGCATCTCCTAATATTTGGTATGAACAATGAGAAAGCTTGGACTATGAAAAATTTTTTTCTGGATCATTGATGTAAAGGTAAAATAAATTAAAGAATTAATTAACAGCAATTCAGAAATTGACAGAGGAGAGCTTAATCGCGCTGACTGCTTCTGAAATTCCAGCAATACATTTATGAAGGTGATCAAGATTCAGAATTAGAAGACAACTTCATTATGAGCAACATAGCAAAGGCTTCATAAGTTTAAATCAAATACAAATACAAATACAACGCCACAACAGGCAAATTGCCCAACGAGGTGGCTGACTTAAGAACATCATGGATCCCCGAGCCCCTACCTACTACTGCTACACCACGCATGCACCCCCCCCCCCACCGGAACCCCCCAACGAATCGGTACATGCGGGAATGTGCGTGTACGTGTAGTGCAACCTGACGTAAAGTTTTTGTTTCTGTGTAATGCTTGTTATGTGTAGTTCTGTCATCTGCCCCCAGTTTTACTAACTATGAGTGAAGTGTTATGATTGAATGATTTATCGTTGTAGGACTGTTGCTCTCTGTGGCGAGACTTTTTAACGGGGAGATCGGCTCGCATTTGCGCCTTGAAGTTGGGAACCACAGAAAACCAACTTCAGCCGACCACCACTGTGGGGTTCGAACCCGGATCCTCGCATCACGAGTCCGGCATTATAACCACTCGACCACCACAGCGGCTAAACATCATCAACCCATCACCCATCGGTGATGGGTTGTTTCCTTGAAATAGACCCATCTGTCTGGTACGTTTTTCACATGTAGAAAAATTGGTAAAGGAAGCCTTGTTACTATACTCTAGCAAATTAACTGGAATTTAGAAGCAATGATTAACAGATGTTGTATCCAGAAAATATTGCTTTCAATCACTGGACCCCCTTCTACTTCTTCCACACCAAGCAGATACTGTAAAAATGAGATGTGTCAAGAACAAAATTTTAGGGTTTTGGTTATTTGCTGATTTTCTGTATTTGCCATCACCCCTGGAACGTAACTTCTGTGAATACGGAGGGACGACTGTAATATGAAAAGATTCTTTTCCCAAAAAAATATCTTCCTAAAAAGCCACACACTTCATGGCAGGTGTCTTTGTATTATAGTGAGGCAAATAAAAGCAATTGGTGGAATTAATTTTCTTGGTTTCATGTTGGGGGAAGCATTTATCAGCTCAGAATCACAAAAAAAAATTATTTCTTGAAAATAGGTGGCAATTTGCAGAAGGTTTAGTAATTTACAATGTGGCAGTTATAATGCGGATCAGAAAAAATTGTAAAATCGATGATATAACCGCCTCCAGGGTTCGGTCCTCTTGCCATTGTTATTTTTAATTTATATAAACAATCTACCTAATTCCATCAATTGCCACATCAGACTCATGATTGTGTTATTTACCAAACCATACCTAGGGTTTCCGAATTCCTGAGATTTTGAAGCCATCAGGAATGGGAAATTGAATTCCCAGAGAATTCTCTGGAATTCCCGAAATCACTTATTCACAAAGAAACCCCATTTACACTACTCCTTCTGTTTATGCAACGTTATTTTCTATCTCGATTACTCTACACTTTTTAAACTTAAAATATTTCATTTATGTGCCATATAACTTCAATTACACAATGTTTTCACAACATGAATCCCAAATTTGATATTTCATTAATAATATCATTATAAATATTAATGATCCATGCAGTTAAATGTAGAAGGTGTACAATGCTTTGTGTTAAAGTGTGAACTGACACTCGTGCTTGTGTGATAGACTCTCCTGGAGGAGATCCTAGCACCAGGTCTCCAAAATTTCATTGCAGTTTGGCCAGGATCCGAAAAACTTAAACAATTTCCTATTTTTTTTGTTGCAGATTAAATTAAATTTACGCAGCATGAAACTTTTTCTCTGATTTTCCGAAAGTTAGCAAAGAAAAAAAAAATGCCTGTGTGACCTTTTGTAGTTTGAATTATGACTTGCCTATGCCGCACTAAGATGGCTACATTCCAATTGTGTTGATCTCATGCTTACACATCACTCTTAATCATTACTGATAAATATAATAATTCATATCCACTATAACACATAATAAGCATTCACGAATTATGCTTTTTAAATTGCGTTTAAACGTTTGAGATTTGTAGCGTCAACTGCATAAAGTTATCTTTCCCCCTCTTGCACATCACATTTTTTTAACACTAGAACCGCGGAACTTTTGGTGTACCTGGAACCGCAGACTGGGTCCAATTGACCCAAACTGTGAAGAAACTGTGTTCCGTAACAAACACCAGTATTTTTTCGGTTCCTGAGTTCTTCCAATACTTATTCAACATTGTCAGACTGAAAAGACATCATGAAAAGTCACAAAATTTTTCTATCATCTGCACTTAAGTTTTCGAGATCAATTAGAATAAAGTTTGATTTGGGTCAAATTGACCCACTCCATGGTTCTAGTGGTAAAAGTGGATCGTGGTCAATGGTCATCCCACTTAAAAGAAAAAAGGCAAACACACACAATCCCGCAATCACTCTTTTATTTTCCTGTAGGATTGCTCAAAAAACAGGGTCAATTGTGAACGAAAAACTTTCCCAGGGAAGGAGACACCAATTGTGTGTGTGTGGGCATCGTAAAGCTATAAAACTTCCTCTCTCAGTCACTTGCAGGTGGTCAGGCGAAAAGGACAAAAATGATAACTTTATAAGTATTGAGAGGTTGCAGAGAGAGGAAAGGCAAGAAAGTATTGGTGGGTATTACGCAATTCTCCATGGAAAAGGGGAGCCCTAAACTAAAGGGGGTGCTGATGAGTGAGGAAAATATATTAGGTATTATACATGTTGACTTTAGAATTTTGACATTAGAATAGCAGAGACCTTCAGCCTTTTTCCAGAAATGGATGGACCTCACACATACAATAATTGGTATAGCCATTGACATGCTGTAACACATTTATAAATCATAATGCCTGGAATCGTAACACCATGTCCTTTTTTCAGATCTTATTTCCTCATGTTTCCACTTCCCCAAAACAGTATAGGATTTCATAGTGGGCCAGGGTTGCTGGTACAGTTACACAAACTGGAAGCCCCTCTCCACGTTTTCTTTCTCCAGCCCCCATATCTTTTTGCCAAGAAATGCTAGGCTATAAGGTAAAGAAAATTAAATTTTAAACAAATATTTTCCCATTGATTGATTTTTTTTAAAAATCTTTTATACACTCGTGCAAAATTGAGAGAATTTGCTCATTGTGTCTATTTTCACAAAAAGTACTGAACCAAAGGTACTAATAATGGCACCGAAGAAGTATGCAAATATTCAGTGTTGAATACGTAAGTGTACACGTGCGTGTGGGTGGAGCTGTGACCACGTAGAGGATGATAAGGGCACAAGGCGTTTTCCACGATCTGCGTGCTCGTACTCCTCGATGACATTCGCTGTGTTTCTCGCAAGTGTTTGGTAAGTTTTATAAACTATCAAGTAAAATGTGTAGCCACAAACGTATGGATGACAAAATGAGATGGAGAATCATCTGTAGATTGGCGGCAGGGCAATCACAAGTGCAGGTGGCTACAGAGCTCGATATCATGCCCAGTGTCATCTGCAGTTTGTGGAAACAGTTTCAGGACACCAGACCCATATCGAGAAGACCTGGACAAGGTCGTCAAAGAGCTGCGACAACTAATAAGGATCTTTATTTGTCACTTTCAGTGCTGCGCCACAGGACTGCTACAGCATCACAGCTCTCATGTGAGATGTATGATGCCACTGGAACTCGAGTTTCATGGTTTACTGTTGCCTGACGGCTTCATACCAGAAGACCCACTGTTTGCATCCCGTTAACTGCAGCATACAAGAGAGCGTGTTTAGCATGGTGCAGACAATATCAGCCTTGGACCAGACTTCAGTGGAGCACTGTGCTCTTCACAGATGAGTCAAGATTCAGCCTGGACACCGATTCTCGACGTACACTTATCTGGAGAGAGCCTGGTACCCGATACCATCCTTCCCACATCAGGGAAATGGACCACTATGGTGATGGAGGCATCATGGTCTGGGCAGGCATCCTGTTGGACGGTCGCACACCCCTCCATGTGTTTGGCAGAGGGTCTGTGAGACTGCTAGGAAGTATGGAGGCAAGATCTTGGAGTCCTACGTTCAACTTTTCAGGGGTGCATTTGGCCCTCGGTTCCTGTTCATAGAAACAGCGCTCGTCTACATCGGGCTCATCTTGTCAACGATTATCTGGAAAGTGAGAAAATACAAATACAATGCCACAACAGGCAAAATGCCCAACGAGGTGGCTGAGAAAAAGATGTCCATCAAAATATGGATGTCATATATTTCCAAAAAAAAATATAGTAACCCAATTAAAAATGCATTTAACAAAAATCATAATATTTTTGGCGTATGGATTGGCCAGCCAGATCTCCTGACCTAAACCCTATAGAACATGTCTGGGATGCTCTTGGGAGAGCAATTGCATCTCACCATCCCCCTCCGAGAACCATCCCTGAAATTTTAATTAAGGGTACTTTGTACGCGTCAAAAATTTCTATAAATGTCTTTTCTCAGCATACCAAAAAAAACAAAAATACTTTTCTTCTTTATATTCTAGTTTTTATATGCTTTATATTCATTGCCCAAAAACTGGATTATAACTTATTTATATATATGTTTTTTAGCATCAAAGGATGGTGGCGTGCTCATCATTTCATAACTACTACTCTTGCTGGTGTCTTAATCTTATGGTAATTTTTCTCTTTAAAGCATTAAATAAGCTAGCTAATTCTTAACCCAGTTATAATGAGCCTTACTCTAAATCAGAAGTTAGTAGCTAATCTCTGCCAACATCAAGACTAAAAGTCTTATATGTGCTATTCTCCAATGTATTTTTGCATGTGCCACTCATTTTTGAAATTTATTACTTTAGTTTTTGATGTATTCATCTGTAAATCATTAGAAAGATACTACTTTTGAACTTTGATTCAGTCGATATTGATTATGTTATTCAGTGATTTGTAATTATCAACTAAGTAATAGACTCATTAGCAAATTTTGCCATTTTTGCTCAAATCATTTTTAATATTTAATTAAAAATAATGTTGGTTCCAAGTTAGAACCCTTAGAAACGACTTCTGCCATTTCCAATGGGGTGCTAAGGGTAATGGGAGTTTTGACTGATTGTGTTCTATGGGCTTAATAAGATGCAATATTTATCTCTGATTTCATAATTGAAAATTTTTTTTAGTAATATGTAATGATTTACACGCACGCACACACCATGAAAAGCTTTTCTCATGTCAAGAGATATTGCTATAATTTTTTAGATTTGTCAATATTTTCAGCTACAAATTTAGTAAATATTAATAGAGCAGTTTTTTTCTATATTTTTATTTTAATGGAATTTAAACTGATTATTAAAAAATTAGAATATTATCTAAAAACTCTATTTTCGATAATTTTTACAAATACTTTTTAAATAGAAGGTAAAATAGAGATTGTTTGTGAGGGGTCTGAAACTATTAAAATCATTGTGATTGCTAGATTTATATTTATTAGTTATACAGTTATTTATTAAATCTGAGTGTATTTAAAATATCGGATGAAAACTTTTTCATGACCTTGGTGTTAAGTGTTTATGAGAACGATCCATGTATATTCTTTCCTTGCATAAAATTTTGTTTGTGTGTGTGAGATTCTGGTTATTAAACTGAGCAGGCCTGCAACTAAATACTTTGTCAAGCGGGAAAGAATGCATTTTGGCCTCCCATGTAATGTAGATAGAGCAGTTAAAGGGTTATTCTGGTGCCCCTCTCTGGTCCAGCACCCAGGGCACTAGACCAGCCTGCTCCTCCCTAGTTGCGGTCCTGAAACTGAGCTACAGATGGCTTTGAGTAGGCCACCCAGTATATATGTCAGCTCTTGCCCTTACTATCATATATTGATTTATTACTTGCTGACACTTGGTTCTAGGTAGCCCAGCTCACAAAGTGGGCTTCATGAAAGCTTTTTAGTGCTTTGTGAGGAAATTTCAACAGTTAAGAAATAAAAGTGATGTAATTTTGCAATTTTTCATATAATCATTTAAAATAATTTCAAAGTAATTTTAAGATTAACATATTTTCATCATGGCTCTGAATCTGTTACTTATAATCTCATAGACATTCTTGATAATGAAACTGGTTTTTATATGGCAAGTAAACAATACTAATATTGGCAAGATTTGGTGAAGAGGGTGAAACCAGAAGACAGTATGTGAACTTATTTTAACTAGTTGAATGATTGAAGTACATTTGTTTACTTCACAAAAAAGTTGTAGATTGCTTTACTTTTGGTGCAAAATGACCATTGGCCTGAGCAGACTATTCTGCTTACTGTGACGAAGAACAATTACCATTTTGTGAACTATTCCACAGTTGATGATACGCTGCAATATTCATAAGATATTCTGCTTGTGGATGCAAATGGGTTAAGTCACTTCATTTCTTTATTCTTCCAATTTACTAATGGATAAAAAAAACTTTCACAAAGCATAGTTTCGGAACCATTACACCACAGGGCCATAACTAGAGGGGGGTTGGGGAGGGCAACTGTCCCAGGCAGCAAAATTTAGGGTTTGCAGTTTTATGGGGGACAACGAACACCGTTAGAAAATTATTGAATTACAGATTATTTTCAAAGTTGTGGAGGGCAGCAAAATAATGTTCCCCCCCCCCCCAGCTGAATCATGTTTGGCCGGAGCAGCAAAAACCCTAGTTACGGCCCTGCATTACACCATACTATTTTACATCTTGTACTAAGAAAAACTTGAAAATATAGGAAGATAAATATGTATTCAACACATAATTTAACTTTTTAGGCCTGATGGAAAAACATACCAACCTTTTAGGAAGCAGTTCTTGTGGTATTCTTGCTATACTAGTAAGTTTTTTGAATCTACTTATGTTTAAAGATCTATTCTTTTTTCTATATTCCATCCTCTTTTTAATTCTGCAGCCTTTTTGTATTTCAAATACCTGGATCCACCCATCCTTTGGTAACACTTTGATATCTCTGAGATGTGAAGCAGGGTGTGTTTGGTCCTTCAAATGTATTTCGAATATGAATATAGAGATGTCGTACTTCAATATTTTTAAACCATTTTTATTTTGTTTATTTTCAATATTCCCATGTTCTGTTTCAATATATGTTCTTTATTTCAGGTTTTCTTCAATTTCTGCAGTATTATTATCAGCGTGGTTGTCTATATCGTTTACGTTCCTTAGGAGAACGTTATAATATGGATATCACAATTGGTTAGTTTTTGATATTTTATTTATAAAACATACATGTTACTTTGTGTTGAAATTTGTGTATCTGCATATATTAACACTAGAATGGCCAGAGTAGTCATTTTGATGGTTTTTGATTTTGAAAACTCTAATCTTGATAGTATTTAACGTACACACTCAATTTTTAGTGACTTTTCATTACTTTGTGGCAGCGCTGCATTCCCTATGCAAAGCAATGTGATCGTTTCTAGTCATCTATTGCCACATCTATATAAAAAAGCTGTACATTGTAACATGATTCATGTTACCAACATAAATTCTTTGAAAGGAGGTCTCTAAAAGTATATATTTTTTTAAATAATTCTTAAAGTAATGTTAAAATATATTGAAAAATTACCCTTTGTTTATCCGATCTTTGGCAATTGGCCATGATGATTGCATGTTCAGCAGTTGCGGCCGATCGATCAGTGTTTCCGATGGAAAATATTTTCTCATGTAGAAATATTCAAATGATTTTTAGCGATTTCATGTCATTTCATCTTCAAATGGAAAGGTTGGGTGGGCCATCTGTACCTAAAAATTTGTCTGTGATCTGTGAAATGTGGTCAGAAAAACCAGACATGTTTTTCCACCTTGATAACGGTACCCATGAGTGCCGAAACATATGTTGATGTGTTATAAAATGTCATTTCTCCCCATCACATTGTGAATATTTTCTACAGTTTTGGGAAAAGTGATTCTTTTGATTTATCTGAAGTATAAGTATTGCTTACGAGAGAGATCAGAGTCATACGCGTAGGGAAGCCAGAACATATCAGCTGGTGTTGCATGAGCAATACCAATCATTTGACACCATTCAAATTCAGCCAATAGATAATTTCTAATTTAAAGTGTCCTTCCAAATATGACTAAAATTTTTTTAAAACTCTAAATATGAATCCTAATGTATTTGCCATTAGTTTTGAATTAGTTTAGCCTGAAAAACATACTAACAAAAGTAAAAACCTGCTACTTTTGGCTGGTAAACTAGCTCGTAAAAAGACGAGAGTTTGTCAATATACACTGCTGGCCACCGTAAATGCAACACCCTGAAGGAAGCATGCAAATTATATGAAATTTACAACATACATTAGCGGAGGTGAGATATGCAAATGATTAAAATTTCAGCGCAGACGCACATCACGCGCGCCTGTGGCGCCACTTCAAAGCGCTATTTAAGGCTTGGAGATTTGGACGATTTGAAGTACGGCAATTGTGTTTTTCTTGTGTTTTTTTCAAAAAAACGATCAATTATGCCTCGTAGAAAACAGCGATCATCTTTTGATCAAGTATCCGAGTTCGACAGAGGAAGGATAGTGGCCTACCGAGATTGTGGATTATCTTTCAGGGAAATCGGTAGTCGTGTTGGACGAAACCAAACAACTGTAATGCGGATATGTGACCGTTGGATGCAGGAGGGTACGACGGACCGACGTGTTCGATCGCATCCACCTCAGTGCACTACTTCACGTGATGACAGGCGTATTGTGCATATGGCAGTGACGGATCGCTCAGCCACATCACGAACCATAGCACAGCACATTCAGTCTGTACCGCATCATCCAGTGTCTGTGCGTACCATTCGGCGCCGTTTACAGCAGAGTGGTCTGTCCTCAAGACGTCAATTGCTTCGTCTACCCTTGACGCAGAACCACAGACGTCTCCGCCGCCAATGGTGCGATGAAAGAAGGATGTGGACGGCACAATGGAATGAAATTGTCTTTACTGACGAGTCACGCTTCTGTCTGCAACACCACGATGGTCGGATTCGAGTCTAGAGACACCGTGGAGAGAGGATGCTGAACAGCTGCGTTATGCACCGCCACACTGGTCCTGCACCGGGTATTATGGTATGGGGCGGTATTGGATATCACTCTCGCACTCCTCTAGTACGCATTGCCGGTACTTTAAAAAGCCAGCGCTACATCTCCGAGGTGTTGGAGCCAGTTGTCCTTCCTTACCTTCAGGGCTTGCCCACAGCTATATTTCAACAGGATAATGCGCGACCACACGTGGCACGCATTGTCCAAAGGTTCTTCGTCAATCGCCAGATTGAATTGCTTCCCTGGCCAGCTCGCTCTCCGGATCTTTCGCCGATAGAAAACATGTGGTTCATGGTTGCTCAACGATTGACCCAGATTACATCCCCAGCTGCCACACCAGATCAACTTTGGCAACGCGTGGAAGCTGCTTGGTCTGCTGTACCCCAAGAACACATCCAAGGTCTCTTTGAATCAATGCCGAGGCGTGTGGCAGCGGTGATCTCCAACAATGGCGGCTACTCTGGCTACTGATTTTGGCAGGAACCACACTTCACAGAAGTCTATAAATTTAATCATTTGATGCTTGGTCAACATGTTATCTACAAAATAAATATTGTTGCGATATCTCTTGTCTTTCTTGGAGTTGCAATTTGGGTGGCCAGCAGTGTAGATCTTGCCCACCATTTCTATTCAAAAACGGCCAATGTCTACTTATTCCTCTCTTTATCCCCAGTGGGTTTTTTGAGCAGGGATGACACCCCACTTTGCATTGTAGTTATGCATCTTCTATCCATTTCGTGGAACCGCCCCCCCCTTTCCCTACGTGTCTCTGGGATGGGTTGCTCAAATTCTTTTTGAAATGAGCTAGACAAAACCTGATGTTGTTTTCCAGTCATGACAATCGTAATTAAAAGGCAGCCCCACTTCTTTGAAATAGCCATTGTCCAGCATTCCAGCCTATAATGATTCGAAACAGATTGGGCTATACATGAAAGGGCCAGATTGTGGAGAAGAGGTGTCAACTCTCTTCGTAAAAATATAATAGGGAAAAAATGACATTGTACTCTGAACACACACATATGCCTGGTCTCTTATTACTCATCTGTCGTTGATAACCCTAGAATTATTGCCACAAAAGACTGTTATCCAAAAATAAACATAAAAAAAAAAGACTGGATAGACCTCGCTCCAAACCAGTCTTCCAAAAACCTTTTATTCTACCAGCATTCGAATTCAGTGGTGACCATATGGCAAAAAAAAAAACTACAGTTCAGAAATGGTTTGTTGTTAAACCCATGTTCCCACATGTTCGATAAATTTTAGGCTTCCTGGTGATCCCTCTCCGTGAAATTTCTCTGTCCAATGACAAGCAGTTTTGAGATAAGTTAGAAAAGGCGATCATATTTTTACGTGCCTTTGCTTAAGATACGTGCGTTTTCATAACCATATGATATATATATTTGCCATCAGTGTTTATTATTGGTAATTTGATATTATGAGAAGTTCTCATGCAGAGCAGAAAAGAGAAATAATTATAAATTTTTTCTCAAAGAAATTGCATATCGGCATTGATGAAGGAGCATATTTTATACCTCATGTGAGTTGACTTTTATCTAAACTACTTTCTCTAATGTATTATTTCCTTTGCAATAGAGTCTCTGTTGATATGAGACAGTATCCCTGCGTGTGTGTGTGGATACAATAATTTTTTATGAAATCTCACTTCAACTCTGTACCCGATAAGTACCCTCTTCCACGATATTTTTTCAAATCTTGTTTGGAAATGCCCGTAGTCTAAGTAAAGTAATATCTAAAAAATATTATAGATATTTTTCAGCATTCCTATATATTCTGGAATAATGGATGTCGATTTATCCCCCCCCCCCTTTAAAAATATATAAAATGGAGGCGAAATGAGTCCTAAACATTTTTGATGCCCCGAAATTGGTGAGACGAATCTTATTATTTTCTCACCGGGCCACACTTCTGGTAATGGTGGCCCTGGCAACACATGGGGAAAGGGTTAGTGCTGAGAGGACTGTACCACTGTAGACTGGCATGAATCCAGTTACCCTTGCTTCTTTTAAACTATAAATTGACTTTAGAAGGAGGCCCGTAAGAAATACCGACCTGGGTTCCTGGCTGAAGGGTGTGGGAAAATCCATTTTCCGCCACTCCTTTGGTTAACAGCAGAATTTCAGTTTTTATGTGCATATTTTATCAATTATTCAAATAACATATTTTAGGAATTTTCAAAAAAAAGGTGAGTTAATTTATGTGCACGAAATTCTTATCAGTAATAAACATACATTTTAAAAATTATTTTTAAGACACAGGCTTTTCATATGGCATTGCAACGTTTATCTTGCATTTCCTGGTTCATTATTAAATTAAATCCAGTGTGATCATTGAATAGATTACAACAATGAAAGGAATTCATGTGTTAAATAATAAACATTTATTCTGTTAACTATTAGAATTTAACACAATATTGTTACAAGAAATTATCACAGTTAGCTTTTTTTCTCAAAACATTATATTGAAACGGTAAAAGAACCCTCTCACTGCTTTGTCCAGAAATTCATATGCTAGTCCACATTGTCCTCAAAACCAGTCTAAGATATCACAATTAAGTGTTGGCCTTTTATGCACCACGATCGGAGAAAACCCTGGAGCCGAGTTCACATGGGTTTGCATCCTGGGGTGTTCGTTGAAACCACAGGTCAGCCACTCAGCAGGAGGCGGACGTCAAGAGAGGGCCAGTCGGTCTGGCTGCCAATCAATCCACATAACAGACGAGACAGTGATGACTTTTGAACATCACATAAGAGCAGGTGGCAAAACAAGAGAGTTGTCTAAAGCACATTGTGATGATTGAGAGACCACCTGGCATACGCCTCAGCAGGGTGAGACACCTTAGAATAAGTAACTGTTTCGAAGACGCAGGAATCAGTCTGAAGTGAGCATCTCTCTGTGCATCTGGTATTTATACGAGAGCGTTCCCATAATGCCTCAGCCTCATGACAGAGCCAATCACAATGTTAAAGGTGCAGTACTGAACTTTGTATCTGATTTACATATCTTCATGAGAGAGAAAGAAATAATATTGTAGAAAAATATATCACAATATCCAGCAACAAATACAAGAAATTGGAGATCTGGCTGGGACGCTCACCCAGAAAGTGAGAGGACGTGGGTTAGATTCCCCACAAGCACAGCTGAATTTTCTCTTTCCCACAATTCATCTTCGCATCAGCCAGCTGTTAAAAACCTCGTAAAACGAAATATGTAAATCAAATTAACACACACTTGGGCGATTTTCAGCTATAATAGTGGAACTGTTTAATCCTTTCTTGTAGGCATGATATCCTATCGCTGTCATCCATTTGTTTTTTCCTTGTCTTAATATTTTTTACCAACTTGAACTGGACAAAGAAAGCAAGGGAAAAATATCAAACACAAGTCTCCCTATAACATGACGGCCTCCGGGTCATGTTTTTCTTACTAATCTTAATATCAAGAGAGAATTCTTACCCCAGGGACCGCTTAGCTACCGGAAACCACTGAAGGTCTCGCTAGCGTTCCGGTATGGGCTAGTTCGTCCGCTTAGTCTTTCGGCTGGAAAGTGGGGTTTTCCAGTCGCTAGACGAGGATGAGACTGCAGGTTGGACTGCTAATGTCCCATCAAAATTAATCTCTCGTCGATATTTTTAACTTATAATTTTCCTTAATACTGTTGGTGCCTCCTGGGAGAGGTGTCACCTGGTCTCATTGGGGTTTTGTGTCCTTTTCGTGCGTTAACTATAAATTTTCCATTGCATGCTTAAATATTTCGTTTGCCGGCGGATGGTCGCGGACATCCGTTGGTAAATTAGTCCCAATTATCGTTGGTTGCATTGGGTGAACCTGGCATGTTGCCAAACAGTGATTTGTTGTTTACAATAATATTTCTGAAACTTTATGTAAATTGTATCAAATTGTACTTTGTGTGACGCAATAGTTTTCTTGTGACGAGAAGTGTTTCCGTGATCCAAGGGGACCAAGAATATTTATTTCATGATCAGTATAAATACAGGTTGTGTTTGGTGAACATTCGCTTTTTCATTTCACTCATTTCACGAGCTTAGTTCTCCGATGTTGTAGCACAGTAGTGCTTTAGTGTATCACGTATAAACTTAAAATGTAACGAAACTTCATCTAGCCTCAGGCTTGGAAATATACCCTGTATTGTTTTTCTAAATTTGCATTTGTGGCTCGGCAGGTCCGGAGTTCTTTTATGAACTAATAGTAACTTCAATTGAGAGCTGTGACTTAGCTTTCCTAATACTCGCTCGGTGACGATGAAAGGTCTCAACACCTAGTGTCCCTGGTACTGAACAAGTTGATATCGTCAACCAGGTCTAATCGATGGGTCGATTCTAGCTAACCTCAACATCTGCCTCGTCACGACCTGACTCCAAACCTCCTGCAAACCGAGTCCTTTGGCATTCTCTGAGCTGACGTCCGATGATCAACGTCTTGCCTACGGACTTGCATCACTTGCCAGGCCAGATTCATTATTTGGTTCCGATGTTGTGTTAGTTCCAGACAGTGCATCTTGATATGTGGTGATACAACCTCCAGCGTGTTTCATCCACCTCAGGTCTATTGTGAGTCGGCCTCCGTTGGGTCTACTACTCGGAAGACGTCCACCTGGAAGCTGTTGGAAGTTGCGTGGAAACAGAGTTCTAGTCGCATGCCGAAATTCCGGTCCAGTTTCAGATAAGTGCGATAATGATATGTGAAAAAGTTTCTGTGATATATATATATTCATCATTTAATATTTTACTAAATTTTAATAACGTTAGCAAGGATTTCTTAACTAAATTTTGTAATCGTGTTTTTTTTTTTGTGATTGAATGAATGTCTTGATTTGAAATATGACGCTGAGTCATTTTCTTTTGCTGTCAAAAAACTTGAAAGTTAAAAGTAGAATCTGGGAGTGCATTATATAGGTTGCATCCCCACCCCATCATTTTCAGAATTTTAAAACTGATTCCAGTTTCCCAGTCCCCATTATTTTTTACGAAAAGTAAATTGAGCACCCTTTCTGGTTGAATGCCCTGGGCACCAGACTCCCTAAACTGCCTTAGTTGCGACCATGGGTGTGACCACATCTTCTCAAGTCCACCATGTGTGCACACATTTTACCAATAAAAATACAATCAATCTCTGCCAAACATTGCATACACAGAATCCAATCCGAACCCAGAATACATGAGCAAAATAAATATAATATGCAACAGATCCACAATTAGATACCTGGTCTACTTGTTGCCTAGAATGTATTATATTCTGGCAGACTTGTGCAATGTTGATTCAGTGGCCAAAGAGTGAATTCAGATCCCAACTAGTCCAGCACATCTGCCTGGAGCATTACAGGGCATTCTACTTGAAAGCGATACATATGGTCTTCTGTGAATTTTTATATTCTATCCGAAGAAGTTTGTTATTATTTTGCAAAGCAACCACACTTTCAGTAACACCAATCATTTCTAACTTCCGTCGTGCTACCGCAGGGAGTCCCCCATCGACGGGTTAGCGCACCAGCCTCTCGATGAGTATGAAAAACAAGCCTGCCGTTCGGAATCGGCAATAAATTGTAGGTCCCGGTCTAATTAGCCCTCGTGTGCAGAAAATGACCGTGGTGCGACAAAAATGATCAAATAACTTCCGCCGTCCCTACATATGCTGCTGCTACTTTTGTTGTCATTCTGTAATCATGACTTGAGTTCAATGTAACATTTGGCCTTTGGTCAAAGTTTTAAGGCTAAAATGGAATAATTAATAGTCTTTAAAATTAATGTGTTAATAATTAACAATTATTAATGTGCCTTTGTGCATTATATTACCAGCGGATCCGGTTCAGTATCGTACGATGAATTAATATTGTGTTCGAGATCCTTGTGTAGTTCCAGTCTTGTCATGCTTATGATGAATCACTGAGTTATCTCATTGCTGTTCTCACCACTCGATGGACTTGATCTGCTTTCCGTTTCCATATTTTTCACTGGGGAGAGGCCGACCACCTGACTTGAGCTGATCAGTGCTTTTACTTTTGGAGGTGTTCTTTGGTGTGGGGAATTGTATCGACTATGAACTAATGGTTTGTGTTGTGCGGTGATGGAGTTGCTTGGAATACTTGAACTCAATCGGACTTATTTGAATGCATGACTAAAATCGAGACCAACAAGACTCAATGATGGTGAGATCATTCATTGTTATTTTTTATGGGCAATGGTTAAGCTGTTTCATAATTTATGGTCATTGAATTTTATGTTTGAAATATAAACCAAAAAAAATGAAAGGGAAGTTTAATTGTTAATAACATAGTTTTTGACAATATTTTGTTGTTTGTTTTCGATTTGTTGTCTGTTGATTATAAAAAGAATCACTGGAATGCAATGATCAAAACGTTGCAACACTTCAATCAACGCTACAATATTTTACTGCAGTATATTTTAACATTGTTTCATTAACTAATAATTTTTTTAAGGTTTTCATGAATTGTGTTAAGTTAAAAAGTTCTCCAAGATTTATGTTCTTGGATATGCTTCTCATTTAATCAAACACAAGTGGTCAGGTTGAGACTTGAACCAACCAAAATTTCTATACCTCTCCTGGTGTACAAAAATTTGAAGATATTGAAGATTTTGTTCACAAGATATCGACATTTATACCTAGATACTAAATTTTATGTGTTTCCCAGTTTGGGGCGGGCATTGTATGTTTTTGTTTTTAGGTACATAATTCCCACAACACAACACTAATAACAAACAGATAATAAATAATAAATAAAATAATGATATATTTGCTGCATCATGTTACTTGACTAACTAAAAAGACTTTTTGTGGGGACAGCAGAAGTTCATGCATTTTCACAATCATAATACCATGTCTTACTTAGGCCGGTATTATACTATAAAAGTTTGATAGAATCCCTTTTATAAAACTCAAAAAATCCAACCAATAAAGCCCATAGGTTACATTCAAGCAAATGCGACTGATGCCCTTATTGGTTGCATTTTTCAAGTTTTATCAATGAACTTTTATGAAACTTTTATAGTGTAATCCCAGCCTTAGACCCAGATTGCACTATAAAAGTTTCATGAAAGTTTTTATAAAACTGGAAAAATGCAACCATTTTTATTGATTACACAAAAATGCAATTTACACCGCTTACATTACACCGCATATTGGTTACATTTGAGTGAATGTAAAAAGTTTTTAAAAGTTCTTTTATCAAACTTTGATAAAACTGGGATTACATTATAAAAGTTAAGGTAATTTTTTTTCTGATCGTTCACCTGACAAGCTCAATTTTTGTTCTAGTCAGACTTTAGATAACTCTTAATGTCATTATCTGATTTAAATAATTGCTACACTGGTGAAATAAATTAAGAGAATATGCATATTTTATCGAATTTCATGAAAACAACTGAACTGAATGTAAAACCACTGCTTCTAGACAAAAATGCAAATCTTATATGTCAAATACGTAAGCGTACATGTGTGTGTAGGCGGAGCCAGTAGAGAAACAGGCTTTATAAGCGCGCTTAAGTTAAGACATTTCGTTCGCTAGC
The DNA here is from genome assembly GCF_987345545.1 of Pholcus phalangioides. Lineage (NCBI taxonomy): Eukaryota > Metazoa > Arthropoda > Arachnida > Araneae > Pholcidae > Pholcus > Pholcus phalangioides. Next base: position 57,935,883 of record NW_028301610.1, on the reverse strand, counting down.
ACACCTCGGCGAATTTCTTGGTGTTATTGCGACAACCCAGCATAACTACCCAGGATTCTGGTCTGGCGAAATCGGTGTAATCGATATACAATAAGAGAGAGACAAATGATTTCAAAGAAATTTCTAGATTTTAACATAAGTAAATTTATTAATTCTTTAACAATTGAATAGGTTACGAATAACAGAATTATTTCTCAATTTCATACCGTACACCAATGCAAGTCTGTTGTCTCATCAATCTAGCCGGCTGCAAGAGTTTGACGATCTTCATCGGGTTACACGAGCCGTGACGTCATCGACCTTGACGGAAGGTCACGATCCGAGGCGAACCCTCACGTGGCGGCAAGAGCTACAGACTTAATGGCCAAGGTGCCGATCGGAAGCAATGATCGATGCAGAACCATACGGCGGACGGTTGAACGATAACAGGAACGACAACAACGATTGACTAGAGATGAGGTATGATGAGTCCGGAACCAGCCGGCGATGTGTAAGCACCAGTGAGACAAACTATTTCATTCTTCAGATGACTCACCCAAAGGCGATCACCTTCTCCTAAAGTGATGTATTCTGAGTTGAAAGCGAGGATGAATGCGAGATAATGCGAAGTGACTCCGGATATTTATGCCTATAAAAAAGGAAGTACGGAACGATCCCACTCCTGGGACCGACCATCTCAGAAAAATACACATCGGAGCACAACCAATAGGAAATACAACATCTAATTTATATACATAAATAAATGACAATTGTAACAGTAAAAATGAGTAACCACCAACGTTTAGATGATGGAATGAGGTGGCGAATTGTGGGGAGGCTAGAAGCAGGCCAATCTCAAGTCCAGATTTGTAGAGAGTTCAATTTAACGCCCAGCGTCGTGTGTAACTTATGGAAACAGTTCCAGGATACCGGATCCATCGAGAGAAAGCCTGGGCAATGTCGTCCAAGAGCCACGACAGCCAGAGAAGATCGCCATTTGTCGATTATAGCGAGGCGTAACAGGAGTGCTACAGCTTCTCAGCTCTCTCGTGACTTGTATGCAGCCACAGGAACCCGTGTATCAAGGGTAACTGTTTCCAAAAGATTTCATGAGAGAGGGTTGTTTGCAAGAAGACCTGCTGTTTGCGTCCCGCTCTCTTCTACGGACAGGAGAATCCGTTTATCATGGTGCAGAGAGCACAGAGATTGGAGTATGGATCATTGGGCGACCGTTCTCTTCACTGATGAGTCCCGGTTCAGCCTAAGCACCGTTTCTCGCCGTACGTTCATATGGAGAAAACCAGGAATATGCTACCTACCCTCCAATGTCCACGAAATCAACCATTATGGCAGAGGAGGTTTAATGGTCTGGGCAGGCATCATGTTGGATGGCCGCACACCTCTCCATGTCTTTGAAAGAGGCACTGTGACTGGTGTGAGGTATAGGGATGAGGTCTTGGAGCCCTATGTTCACCTTTTCAGGGGTGCAGTTGGCCCTGAGTTCATTTTAATGGACGATAACACGAGGCCACATAGAGCTCTTCTGCTCTACGATTTTCTAGAGAGTGAGGATATTCGCCGGATGGATTGGCCAGCCAGATCTCCAGACCACCTTAACCCTATAGAGCATGTCTGGGACTCCCTGGGGAGGGCAATTGCAACTCGCAACCCCCCTCTGGGAACCATCCAGGGAATCAAAACAGCGTTGCTGAACGAGTGGGACCAATTGTCACAGGAAATGATAAACTGCCTTATTTCGAGTATGAAATCACGCTGTGAGACCTGTATATCTGTAAGAGGGGACCATACCCCCTATTAACCCATTTTTTTGTTTATTCTGCAACCGGTGTTTCATACCTTCCGACTCCAACGAGTGTTACACATGATCATGCGTGTGTATTACAATTATTGAATGATTATTTGTTTTGTATTGTATCAATGTATGTACATATCAAATTTCATTAAAATCGGTACAGTAGTTCTAGAGATAATCGACCAAGTCTGCAAATTCTCTTAATTTCTTACACCAGTGTAAAATACAGAGGTTCATTCATACTGTAGAAATGACTCTTATAGAGGACGGACCTTTGTTTAAATGATAATGGTATTTTATCACTAATAAATGATATTTTGGACAAAGAACCTGAGGCCGAGGAGACTTAAGATGCAAACATTGACATTAAAGATCATGATATTCTGATACTTCTACCTATAATTGCAAAAGTGACTGGCTTGAATCAGATTACATCTTTGCCTTTCCTTTTCATCGTGGTTTTTTTTAAATTTACATCCTCTTTATAAATTAATTGGCAGAGTGAAATTTTAATGGTGCACTGCTTTTTCCTCAATGTGCAAATTTATATAACATTATATGTCATCCAATAGCAGTAAACTTTCCCAGTCTTCTTTTTGTCAGTCATATGTCCTCGGCTGCATTTCTACTGTGATTTCAGGGTGAAATAACTGAGTTCTAAACTCCCAAAAGAATAAAACAACACTTTATTTCAATTATTATCCAACATCTTCAACGAAACCGTCATGTTCCTTCGGTACAACCCTTCACACTATTTCCACCTTCGTCTCAATTCGTTCCTTTTTCTTTTCTCGCGACTTCTGTCCCTCCTCGGCCTTTTTCCAACCTCTTTTCTCCTGAAACTTACAATAGCATTTGCAAATACTTAAATAGTCTTAATATAAAAGACTGAGATATATGTATATAAATGTACACATCATTAAAATGGAGTAATGTACGATGTGGTGTTATTGTAATGTTTATCCCTTTTTCATGGTAAATCTTGTCAAAAAAGTCCTATATTTTTATATTTAAACTTAGTCATTTTATGGACACCCTGTATACTTGAGAAAAAGTGAATTTCTTAAAAATTCACAAATTAACCATGTAAGACATTGCTTGTTATTTTTATTGTAAATATTTTGTGTGATTAAGTATATTGTATCAAAAAGAGGCAGTCATTTGGACTGATATTGGCCCTTCTGGGTATGATGTACAGTCCAGCCCTCTTCTAGTGTTAAGCATTCAAAATTTATTTTCAATGGATTTCATTAAAGTTGATCATTGTTAAACTGCAATTTCAGAAAATTATTAACAATTTGTTACGGTAATTCAAAAAACGTGCTGCATCTTATAAGTGTAGAGACATTACAACAAATCAACATATACCTGTGACATAGTTTAGCCATGTATAATATATGTGATAAAATTCCAACTCAAATTTATTTAAAAATTCTAAAAGTGAAAAAAAAATTTCGTCAAATAAAGTCCGATTTTTAACACGGCATACACATTTCTTCAAGACTGCATATAAAGACATGAAAACTTTGCTTTCATTTAGCTTTAAATTGCTACATGACATTCATTTTTTTTCTCGTAAGTTGAGAAGGTCATGAATTGGAGCATTTTCAAAGCAAATGAATGAAAATTTTTTAAATTTCTAGAGGAATTTTTGGATGTAAATCCCTTATTTACAAATTTTTATTAAGAAATACTGATTCTGTCTTTACAAAAAAATGGTGTCATTCTCTTTTGTATTTATACAAATATAAGGCCACAACAGACGAAAATCCCCAACATGGTGGCTGAGAAAAAGATGCCCATAACAAATATGGACGTCATATATTTCTAAAATACAGCAACCCCCAATTAAAAATGCAGTCATAAAAACTAAATACTATAATTATACACATGATAAAATAATACAATGCCATAAAATATATTTATGGTTGTCTCAAATGCACCTCAATTGTATTAGAATTTACTGCCCCCCACTGAACAATGTTCAGAAAACCTTAGCCACTCAATGAGAATTCCCAAATCGGTGACTCTAGTTGCATCCAGGATAGCGACACCATTCAACTTGTAAGAGAAATGTGGGTTGTTTGAACCAAAATGAGTGACCATACACTTGTCAATGCTAAATGCCATGCTTCATTCATTTGCCCATGCTCCAATCCTGTTTAAGTTGGTCTGGAGCAGTGATTCCCAATGTGGGCGTAAATAAATTCCATCGCCCTAGGGGCCGATAGAAATTACGGGTATAGCATAGGATTCTATGGGTTAGATTGCATTGGGGGCACTGGGAGAAAAAAAATTCTGAAGAACGGGCGATAGACAAAAAAGGTTGGGAAACTATGGTCTGGAGCAACTCCCTATCACTTCCTGACTACCCCCATTAGCTTCACATCATCTGCCAATAATCCCATTGATATCCTGATCAGGTTTCTTGATAAAAGTGAAAGTATGGGGCCAAAGACACCCATACTTTTCTCAAAAAATTCCTTGAAGAACTCCACTTGCGACAGGAGTCCAATCAGAGAATTCTCTATTCATAATAATCTGTTTTGAACTATCTGTTAACCACGATTCTAGCTAATTCAGTTCCCCAAATCCTAATCTCATGTAAACATTTCAAGAGTTTACCATGTTGGACCTGATGAAATGCCATCTGGAAATCAAGGTAAACAACATCTACATTTTTGTCCTTACCCAAAGCCTTCGTCATGTGAGCATAGAAGCAAAGTATGTTAGTTACACGTGACTTCCCCTTTCTCAACCCATGCCAATTATCAAACAATACATTATTTTTATCTATCCACTTCATTAATTGTCTTTTGATAATAATTTTCAAAATTTTCAATAGGGAGCTTGTCAAACTCACTGGACGATAATTGGACGCAGCTTCTCTACTACCATTGTTAAATATTTGAACCACATTAGCAAGCTTCCAATCCCTTCGGACGATACACTCAGTAACACTGCTCCTGTATATCTGTGAGTGGCCCCAACAACTCATTAGTGCAATCCCTGAGGAACCTAGGGTAGATATCTGGTTCTCTAGGTCTTTGCTTGTATATACATTTTTATAAGTTTTTTAGAAGATTTAGGACCTCCACATCTTCCACTTGAATATTGTTGAAGATTTTATTACCCCATACAACTCCCCCGTACATTGATCGTCATTTTCTCGATTAAAAGCTGATGCAAAAAAGTCATTGAAAGCACTACACATGCCCACATTGCTCTCTACCCTAGATCCTCCTAGCGAGAGGGAGCCAACTGTCCCCTTGCATCCATCATTGATGTATCTCAAAAATGATTTTGGTTCAGAGCTAATATCAACTGCCAACTTTAATTCAACTTCCTTTCTACTATCCCTTATCGCTTTCTTCAACACCCTTATTTTATCAGTGAACAATGACAAGTCACTTTAATTTACTTTTATATAAATACAAATAGAAGGCCACAACAGGCAAAATTCCTAATTAGATGGCCAAGAAAAGATGCCAATAACAAATATGGATGTCATATTTCAAAAATACAGCAACCCAATTAAAAATGCAATCATAAAAACTATACATACAAGTTAAATTTTATTCCTTAAATTTAACTGTACTCTCTTAATGCTCTTTTCTTTTCAAGATAAAGATTACGCATGCTATCCGTGAAGTAGAAGGGGGGGGGGGGTGGTATGTACAAAGTGTATGACATCTTGCAAAACAGAGGACAGCTTCGCACTAAATTTTTCCTATTCAGTTAACACCACTACTTATTCGAACAGGTTTTTGAAAACTACCACTAACCATTCTCTCAAAACATAAAAGTTGGTTCTCTGAAAACAAGGAACTATTATTATTATGTTATCAATTTTACCCGAAGAAAATTTACAGAGAAAACTAATGACACAGTGAGATCACTGGAAGAAATTGTATCCCCCACTGAAACATGTTCAACAAGATCCTTGAAACTAGTGAGAACTTAATCTAAAATAGCAATAGCCCTAGTAGCTTCTGATACATGCTAATACAAAAAATTATCGATCACTAACTTGAAAAAGTCTTTCATATTGATCTCTAGCCAAAAGGTTTTTCCAATTCATACTTAGGTATCAATGGGGCATCGATATTGAAATCCCCAAATATGACAACCCTTTTATGCTCACATATGTAGGAAACTTTATCAGGAAGTTTGTGGATGTAGTGTGGATCTCTATTCAGTATTTATAACAAACACAATAAGTTTATGATGCCTTTTGTTTTCAAGCTCAACCCATATATGGTTTCAATATCACTTTTCTGCATGTTTCACTCAAGCCTTCAAACATAATTTCGCGAATATTAAAACTCCACCCACTTTCATATCAGATCTATTTCTTTAAAAAGTATTGTATCCTGAGATGTGTAAGAAAGATTCATCCCCATCATTTGCTCAAGATGTAGTAATGGCTATATCATCTAGCAGAGCCGCAACTAAGAGGGAACAGGCGGGTCTCGTGCCCTGAGCACTAGACCCTAGAGGGCACAAATTTCATTCTGAAACACCTCCAACATTACAAGGGGGCATCAAAATGTGTGCTTGCCCCAGACGACCAAGCATCTAGGCTAGTGTTTCTCAACCGCCAGGTGGCGTCCCGGTACTGGGCTGTGACATCATACAAATACAAGGCCACAACAGGCAAGATGCCCAACAAGGTGGCTGAGAAAAAGATGCCCATAACAAATATGGATGTCATATATTTCAAAAATACAGCAACCCAATTAAAAACTAAAATTATAAACTAGTATTTATACACATGATAAAATACTATACAATGTCCATAATGTATTTATGGATGTCTTATTCTAAGTATGGATCCCTTCTCGATTTACCCCAACATGTTTATCGTATTTCTTTTTAAACGTGTCAATTGTGATACAATTAACTACCTCCGGGGGTAAGCTATTCCATTTATCAACAACCCTATTAGAGAAAAATTCCCTGCGACACCATAACCTTGCATTGTCCCTAACCAATCGATACTGGTGTCCCTTTGTAAAAGCAGTCGATTGGCGGTGTACTAAAAGTTCATGGTCCATCTTATCCATCCAGTTGAAAATTTTGAACACTACCAGTCTGCTACTGATCTGCCGTTTCCTTTTCCCCCATTCATGTTCTGTTAAACATGTGTTTGACCAGGCCTTCTACTTACAAAATAAATGAAACCGGTCCGTGAGCTTCCAAAGGTTGAGAACCACTGATCTAGGCCCTCCACAGCTATCAGTTTCTAAAAAATCTTTATTACCCAAGCTCTTGACATTTCTTAGAACACATTTTAATTTACCCTGTGATTTAGTGTCAATCAAGAAGCCATCCAATGTTGGGTAATTCTCCATCTATGATGTTATCATTAACCCACATTTCCATCTACCTAGTCTGGGAGTAAAAAATGTGACCTAAGTTTATCGTAAACCTCCCAGACTCCTGCCTATGTAGGTGAATCCCATCCAACGAAGCCACCTATTGGTGAAAACTCCAAGAACGTGATCCCCAAGTGAGGAGCAAATGTTCTTCTGGCCTGAGTTGAAATAATTAGTCCTACTCCTATAAATGCCCTACTATACCCCTTGGCAGTACTGAAATCACTGCCACATCTAAACCCCCCTCCAGAGCGGATGATATCAACCCCTGGTACTCTGACAGAGACTTACTAACATTCGCTCCTACCCGATTTGTTCCCACCCACACGATTACCTGCCCAGGGAGCTTTCATCTATGAAAAATGTCTTGAACATTGTTAATCTTCCCCCCAAGAAAACAACAGCACTCGAAACCTCAAATTCTTCACACCCTATCCCCCAATTCTCTAACCATAGAATCCCTGATAATTAAACCCTTTCCCTCTCTAAACTGTCGTTCATGGAGATGCATAGGGATTTTTGTAGGCGAAAGCTGGTCTTTTTCAGCTTTCCAAATCTCATTTTTTTTAATTTGAAAACATCTGAGCAGGATTTAATATAGTTCCAATTGAACCTCACTGTGTGTACTGTATTTGGTAAAATAATGGGAGCTGAAATTTTAAATTTTGCGGTCACGTATTTTTTCTTGTTGTCCTTTGTCTCTAATCTAACATTATGTAAAATCTTGAATTATGTGGTAAAATTTTCGGCAAGTGATGAGTTTCATATATGTTTTCTATGCAGAATTTAATTTCACACACTTTTAAGTACTTGTTTTTCATGTGCAACATTTTATTTTAATTATATCTTATATATATATAATTTTTGTGTCATTTTTAATATTTCCTTTTGTATAATTTTGAATCACCATTTTTTTTCTTTCTCTCCTTGCCCTTCTCAAGAAGGAGGGGGAATTTATTTTTTTTTTCGTGTCATTTTTCTTTTTTAAGATAGGTTCCAGATTGGTCAGGACATAGGAGGCTCTCCCTCGTCACCTTTACTGTCTCCAATCAGCTTGCTCGATTAAGAAATCTTCCAACTTTCTTCGCCAGAGCTGGACACTTCTTGCTTATTTCTTGACCTGACTGGTCACGCGTTGGTAGATCTGTGCCCCCTTTTTGCACCTTTTGGCCATTTTTGCCCACCATTTAGAGTCTTTGGGAAAGTTCTACTCTGTGGAGAAAACTTTGGTCGTGGGTAAAATTAAAAATATGTTAACCAGTAGGTAAATTCCATTTTGAGCCCTTTTTGTTTTATTCATTTAATATTTTTCTCTTAATCTCTCGACTAACCACATGGAGTTCCAATGCGATTCTTGAGAAAATTGTATTAAGAAAAAAAAAGGGTTTCTTTTATATATATATAATTTTATATATTTTTGCTATCAGATTTTTTTTGTTTCTGAATTCGATTTGTTTATTACAGCTGTTGATGTGAGTAATCATTTTATTTCCTTTTTTGCTATTATCATAATCCGATCTGAATGGAAGCACATCACTCATCAATTTTATTTGCTAATCGTTTTATTTTTGTGCATGTATGTGTTCTTGGTATCCATTTAATTCAATTTAATGTTCAGTTAAAAAAAAATTGTGCATGCCAAATCACTCTCAGAATGTCTCGATTCTTTTTTAAAATTTTGTTGTTTGTAGAGGCAACCTGCTCCTAGGCTATTGCCAGGTCACTGGCCTGAACAATGAGTACATCTATTGATTATGATCACTAGTCAAGTTGAAAGTTTTTTTTTTTCTATATTGATTCAAATTATTATTATATTATTTCTCATGGCCAACTCGCGACAAGCTCCTTGGTACATGGTCGCTCATTTTGGTTCGAACAATCCACATTTCACTTTCGATTTCAATGGTGGTGTCACTCCAGATGCAACTGAGATCCCTGATTTGGGAATCATCCTCAATGAGCAGCTTAGGGTTTCTGAACATTGTTCAACAGTGATCAAAAAGTGACAGAATTCTCAGTTTCCTTCTCAAAAAGGTGTCTTTGCGTTCTCCTAAAAAGTGTTCCTTTCACTTTTCTGGGGCTTAGTGTGTTCTGGATTGGAGTATGGCATTAGGGTTAAAAAACCATACTTACAGAGGGACATTGACTTGGTCAAGGGGTTGCAGAAAAGAGCTACGCATGCTTTTGATGGCTCCACAGGGCTTAAACAATGAAGAGAAACTTGATTTTTTTTGAAAATGGTTACACTGGAAGAGCGCAAGTGTCATGGGGAATATGATTGAAGTGTTTAAAATTTTCTTTGGGGTAGTTAAAATGTACCATACTCCATGTTGTGGTGTCGCAGTAAACTTTTCTCTAATAAGATTGTGAATAAATGGAATAGCTTACCCCTGTGGGTAATGAATTCTAGCACAATGGACACATTTAAAAAGAAATACGATAAATCACATTTGGGTAAATCAAGAAGCTAACCATTCTTAGATAAGACAACCATAAATATTTTTTATGGGCAGTTTATTGTATTTTGTCATGTATATATACTTTGTTTTTATAATTGCCTTTTTAATTGGGTTGCTGCAGTTTAGAAATAGTTATGGGCATCTTTTTTTCAGCCACCTCATTGTGTATTTTGCCTGTTGTGGCCTTATATTTGTATATATAGCCAAATGTCAGTAGGTATTTTTTGAAATTTCTAGAAAACACTTGATGAACCCTTCTGTTATTTTGAAGTATGCGAAAGTAATTCTTGAAGTCACACTTCCCAGTGAACATTCAATTACAAATACAATGCCACAACAGGCAAAATGGCAACGAGGTGGCTGAGAAAAAGATGCCCATAAGAAATATGTATGTTATATATTTCACACAAAAATACAGCAACCCAATTAAAAATGATATTACAAACACTATATACACATGATGAAATATTATACAATGCCCATAAGAATACTTATGGTTGTCTTATTCTAAGTATGGATAACTTCTCGATTTACCCCAATATGTTTATCGTATTTCTTTTCCAACCATGTTAATTGTGATAGCATTTACTACCTCAGGAGGTAAGCTATTCCATTTATTAACAACCCTATTAGAGAAAAATTCCCTGCTACACCATAGCCTTGCATTGTTCCTCACCAATCGATACTGGTGTCCCCTTGTAAAAGCAGTCGATTGGCGGTGTACTAAAAGTTCATGGTCCATCCCATTGAAAATTTTTAACACTTCGATCATATCTCCTCGACACCTGCGTTCATCCAATGTAAACATATTCAAAATATGAAGTCTCTCTTCATAACTCAAGCCCTGTGTGCAATAAGGACACGTAGCTCTTCTCTGCACCCCTTCAACCTAGTCTATGTCCCTCTGTAGGTATGGTCTCCAAAACCCTACAGCATACTCCAGTCCAGGACAAACTAAGCCTCAGAAAAGCAGACGAATGACTAGGAGAACATGAAGAGACCTTTTTGAAAATGAAAGTGTATTTAGCTAACCAAAAAGAAATTATGTAAAAAATATAAAATTTTTCTATCAAGAGAATCTACCATAAAAAGTGCTAATAATTTTTAGCTTTCACAAAATATTTTACGTGCTATGTGCCATGTCTTCATGAATTTTTGTAGAAATAGCAGGTATTTTTTATGAAGATATTGAACATATCTTTAAAAAATTTCAGTTTCCTTTGCATGTTTTTATATAGTTTTCAGCTTACTTTTATGAAACTTACAGGAAATTTGACTACATATATAAAGAACAAATTACAATCGATACCGGTTATAACGTTTCCACGTAGTGCGACTCATTTTCGGGGTCTCAACTCTAAGTAATTCTTATTAAAATTTCCTGTTTTAAGTATTTTCCCACTTACGACGTTTCTTCATGGTGGTTTTTTGAAAACATTATAAGCGGGATCCACCGTATATCAAATTCATCCTTATGCAGATAATTGACAATTTGCACCAACTTCTAATGTCAGTCCTTAACTCTTTAAGTGGCATAACATAAATCACTAAACCTCCTTAAAAATACCATATTTTTTTTTAATGAAGTACTTTTTCTAATTTTCATCAGGTACAAAATATGGGGTATAAGGAAAAGCATTCCATTTCGGAAAATCAACTTTACAAAATATCTGGGGCTGTCGGTGCTCAAGAAGGAGAGATATCATGTCAATGTTGCTTAAAAGAGTTAAAAACCAACAAAATACCTCTTATAAAGATCCTAGACAAGTGTCTTAACTCACATTGTATAAAACATTTCCCTGAATTAGAAGATTAAATGTGATATTCTAGTATCACTAATGTGTGTATATAGTTTGGTGGAGATTTTCCTGTTGTCTGTAATCCCCATTGTGAATATGTACATCCGGTTTTCGGAAAGCGTTTGTAACAAATTTTCTCTACCACCTAACAAGCTTATCTTTCCATGACTTTTCCCGGCAAGCCAAGAATCTTTCAAAATTTTTTGTTAAATATTTTACTGAGTGAACTGATGTTTACATTTAATATCAGAATTAGTGATGCTAATATACAATATTTTATAATCCTATTTGTTAATTTATGTATTATTTTCATTTCAAAAGAAAAAAAAATATCTATATATCAAAAATCATTAGAGAGATCTATGATTCCATAAAAACGTGTCTTGTTTATATATTGTTATTATTCTAAGTTGTGTGTGATTTATTCAGGGTTTTTTTCATCATATTTATTTTCACTTATTTTACTGATAAAGAATATAATTTTTTCAGATGGATTTCATTCCTGGATGTGGAGGGGTTTGAAATTTATGCTACCCTTTCTATCTATAGGATATGTGAGTACAATATTGTTGTGTTACTGCAGAAGTTGTGCCCAATTTTTAATGATGTGGAAGCATTAACATATGAATTATTATATTAAAGGCAATCTTCAAAAATGTGAAACCATAGTTTGTTTGAACAAGAAATCCACAAGCTCATAAAATACCAGGAGACAATGGAAAAAATGATAGCCACTATGAAATAAATTGGCAAAACTGTTGCCATTGGTTTATAACTACTTGTGTTTTGTTTCCAAATTGGACACAAACCTTTGCTATCACTTAGTATTTGAAATATCAAAATTTTTATTTGTTTTTCATGGTTCACACAATTCTGAAATAATTCTCCTATTCTCTACACTGAATAGCTTGAACTAAGGATTATTCAGTTTGAAAAAGTTTTTTCTTATTTGCAAAGTTAAAAGGAAACTAAAAATTTCAAAAGCTTGGTGTACTAACTATTTCAACTTTAAGCATTTGAATAAATTTTTTTAAATCAATATTGGTAACTCAAAGACCCAGTGAAAATATCCTTGGGAAGTAACCTCTATTTGATTGTCAACCTTTCTTTATAGTCAGCCCCATCCCCAAACAAACAATTGGCTCTATAAAAATGCAAAAGCAACTTTCATAGACAATCTGCCATAAACGAGGTAACGTGAAGGGCTGCAGAGAGGGTCAGTACATACAATATTGCAATATTTACATACATTATTGCAATACTCAATGTAATGATAAATCTCTCTCTCTATAGCAATATTGCTTTGAATCGTGTTTGAATTTGCTTTTAATATTATTTATTTCTCTTGATACAGTAATATTCTTTACTGAGATAAATAAATCTCTATATAACAATATTTCTTGATATTTTAAAACTGTTGCAATGATATTCTTTTATATCTTGCTCAAAGTCACCTGCAATATATTTTTAAATGCCTTGTTAGTTTTTGTTCTGAGAGCAGCTAATGACATCAGTATTTTGCACCACTTGCCCCCTGTGTTAATGAAGTTCTCACTGTGGTTACTTTCTGTGTAAGACACAATAGCGTAGTGCAGTAAGCTGTTTTACAGGTTGAAACATTAACTGAATTTTTTTTGATTAATTATTTTGGGTGACCAATAAATGCATATAACTGTATTTTCTGGTGGTACCAATGTGATTCAAAAGAGATGTCAACAACAGCATTAATTTGGTGACGAGCGATGATGATCAACATGCTGTTCTCCATATATCGGGGAAGCACAACACTCCACGTTCCTGGCCAAAGTTTTTCCCTGTTGGCAGATTGAAATCGGCTGATGTTTGCGCGGAAAAAATATAGATGTCAAAACCTTATTATTACTACAGGGATTATTCGTTTTTAAAAATAATTTCAGTAATTATTAATTGAAATTACTGCTACAAATTTATGGTAATTTTTTATGCAATTGATTAGAAATTGAGAAATGAAATTTCTGGGATCGTTAATTTCAAATTTTTATTGTTTTGATTCGACTTTCATTTGTTCGTTCGACTTTAATTGCTGTAATTTGCTCTTAACTACATTTTCTGAATTTAATTGTTTATATACTTAATATTCTAATTTTACTGAAACAAGAAAAAATCAGATTTTTTTCTTCCATCAATTATTGACACTGTGTGTAGCCGATGTTTTTTTTAATACTACCAGCCAGAAAAATAGATAAAAAGCAATACAAAATTATTACATTGAAACCTCACTACAACGATTCTCGATATAACAATAAATCCTTCTACAATGATATATCTTCAAATCTTTTTTGAAAATGTATATATTCTAATGTTAAACTGCTGCCTCCCGATATATTGATAATCCCTCTACAATAATATTTTTTTCTTCATCAACTGAGTATCGTTATATCAAGGTTTCACTGCACTTTTTTGAAATTATGGTGTTATTTTGCAGGGCTTTATTTCATAAATTTTTAAGAAATTCTTGATAACTTTCTCTCAGTTGTATTCATATTCTCAAAAAATCATTTCAGTTTAATGTTGTTAAGCATAAGCAGTTCATAACAATACAAAAAATAACAAATAAATTGAAGCATGATTTTTTTCAAATTTTTACAACTATATACACATATTTTTACCCGTGTAAAACATTCCGTTGTGTAGAAATGACAGCAATAAAATTAAAAGTGTGAATAGCAATACGTTTTTAGTTGGATATCATTCATGATATTCAGTGGTTTTGGTTTTAAATGAGTTCGGCGATAATCTTATAACTCGAAACATCCCTTTTACTAGGTATTTTGAACATCACTCGACCTTGGACATCTTTTGTGATCTTATCATGGCTGAATCTAATCAATAGGGTGCTTCTTTTTAAACAGTATCATTGTTGACATTCAGATAATGGAAGTTTTTTCACAACCCTAAATCCCTTTTAAAGTTTTTTCTACTGTGTTGAAGTCAAATTTATACTATCAAATTTAAATCAGATGTTCTTAAGCTTTTCAGCAGCGACTTAAAAACATCAACATCAACTTTGTGTTCCCCAGATCTATTTCCATATTTTAAAAATATGCTTATTGAATAACTTTCTAAGTAATAAAACGGTTTTTTCTTTCGAAATTTCTGTAGCCAGTGGTAGGCGTCTTGAATGGTGAGTGAACGGAAATGGAATGAGTGCCAAATCCAAAAGGAGCCCTAAATTATTTAAAAGCTTTAATCTATTCTGAAATTATTTCTTTTTTCACTTCTGGATTTTTATTAATTTTAGAATAATTTCTTTCATAAATACTCGCGTTATTTTGCATTAATTAAGGATTTATGTACATACTTCTATCGTTAATTTAAAATTTTGAAACTGATCTTTCTTAAAATATTTATTTTCTATTAAAAAAACCAATTACTTTCTTTAAAAAGAAAAAATAGAACTTATGGGTTAAGAGCCCCTAGTTAAACTATTTTGAATTTTTCCCACACCCTGAGGGTAAATGAAAGCTTGTGAAGTTATCAAAATAATAACAGTAATTTAACATCTATTAATCTCATATAATAATGCTTGTAGATAAAGGAACCAAATCAACGTTCGAAAATTATTGCAATAACCTAATAAATGCAATTACGGCACTTGAAACTAATTTATCATTTCTTTAAAAAAACAATTCATTGGAAAAAGGAAGGAAAATCGTCAAAAAGATTCTAAAAAAAATTGCAATTAATATTATCGCTGAAAAAAATTATTTATATTGTATACATCTCTTTTTTTAGAATGATAATGAAGGAAGACGATGCAGGAGATGAGGGATTCTCCTCGTTTTTGCCTGTAGGGTGGGTTTGCGTTTAGACGTACGATTTTGAGTTCACGATTGAACACTGGAATGACCAGTTCCAGAACACACTTTTTTCGCCTTTACACGCACATTCTTGAAGGCAGTTCTGAAGTTGTTTACAGCTATCGCACGCAAAAACGTACGTGTAAAGGGGCCTTAAGTCCAGTGGCAAAGTTCTGCCGTTCATTCATTCAGTCATAAGCGGATACAGACTTCTCATGCAGGAGGAGGAGGGCAAAGCACATTGAGGTGTATATAATGAGAGGAATGAATTTCCACCTCTATGTCAATAATAAAAAATTTTACTGAAGGGGAAAGGAAGAGCGATAGCCCTATCTCTTACTCCTGTATCCACCTATGAAGTAGAGTCTCAATGTGTAAGATAACAGATGAAATGGCATGGGCCCTCTAATTGCTTCTAATATAATAGTAGTCATTCTTAATGAAACAGTTTTCTCCAACAACTCCCAACCCCATCTCATTTGGTATCACCACAAAATCTGTTAATGACCACCATATCCAATTGTTCAGGGAAATATATTGTCATAATTTTGTAATTTCTTTTTAACTCAAATTGTTCGGGACTCTGCCATGAAGCTAGGCTGGAGGGCCGGGTTCACACTGGACCAATACGATAAGCAATATGATGGTAATATCGACACAGATATATATATTGGTTAAAAAACTTGAAATTCAGGTTTACAACCAATTTGTGCTGATACTGCTGTTGCATCGCTTATTAGTCCAGTGTGAAGCCATCCGAAGAGATCTTGGCAACAGGATAAGTCTGCGACAGAATTCTGCCATTCATTCAGTAGAGTCTTGATGACCTTAAGGTCTCAGATTACCAAAAACTCATTGTCCACAAAAATTTAATGCTCAAAAATGTTAGTTCTATTTAACCCTCTACTGTTCAAACCCCATGAAAATATATAGAATTTTTTTTCTGCAAAAGTGGGTGTAAATTGATTCTGTTAGCATATTTTCAACTGAAATAATACATCAACACATAAGTTTAATTAGAGTGGATTTTTAATACAGTAAAATAGTTACATTTAAAATACACAGTTTGCCTTGTTGTTTCACTGTTTCTATAAACAGATAAAATATTGCTTAGCAAAGTTTAATTTTATTTTCAATTCTCTCAATTTGGTATTATTTTATAGATCTCTGAGCATGTAAAGTCTAAGCAGCTCTCAAAAATAGCACTAACAGGGAATCAACTTTTTCTAAAAAAAGTATCATACTTATACAACTGTATTTTGTATTGAAGTGACACTAAAAAAGATGTTCTTTCTGAAATATCAAAAAAAATTGAGGACTCCCTCCCCCGTAAAAGGCATGCAACTTGAAATGATTTATCTTAAATAGGTCAGGATTTTCACATGCCCTGGCATGTTGGACAATAAATTTGTCCAGCTCTGTTACCTACACCATAGAATGGTCTCCTATTTTGGGGAAGTTTTGGGGAAGGTCTATAACTCTCAAATACTAAAATATTTATTTTATGTTTTTTCTTTTAATTTAAGGGTTAAAAGAGAAGCATTTTTGTTTTCAATATTAAAATACATAAATATATGTTTAGATGTCCAATTGCCACTTTAGTAACATTCAACGATAGAATAACATGATATAAAATCATTTCTAGTGACCATTGAAGACACCTTGTAGATACTCAATACATGTGACTCCAAAGATGAGACTCACAGTTGTAACATAACTTAGATTTAATTATTAACAACGTAACATTATTAGTCTAACATAGTAACACGTACATATTATCAATGTAACGTCAGCGTGCATGCAGGTAAGTGACAAGTTAAAAGTAAGTAAGCAAGCAAGTAGTCGATCGCAGCTCAGTACTTATATACAGTGCAGGTTGAATGATATCACGCTCCTTGGCTTCATCTGCATGATGCCGCCATATGTGATATGCCGCACTTCACCTTTTCCCATCTTTTTTTATATATACATAAAATTATGAATGACATCTTTCAACAAAAATTGCTGATATCACACTCTCCCTTGTTAATACAATATATATGGAAAACTGGCTGCATGAAAAGATATTGTTTCAGGAAAAGGAAATTCATTTCTGCTCTCATGGGGACTTGAACCCATTCTCTCATTTGCTGGATCAGTACTCTTCTATATATATAATATATATAGAGAGCGATGTAGCTACAAATACCCTCCAAGGAGGGCAGAGATGAATTTTCCTTTCTATCAATATTCATCAGAAACATCAATATTTCTTTATGCAGTCAGTTTTCCGTACATATTGTATCTGATTATAATTTTGTTGGTGAAGAGAAATGTGTTCTAATTGGTCGAAACTTACAACCAAGGATTCATTCCATTCTTATAATTACTATTGTGATTAACTCATTTTTTTCAAATTTTGTCATTGTATGGGTGCGAACATGCTGATATTGTTTAAGATGTTTCTTTTGTGAGATGATCCATAAATTTTTTATTTGATTGCATGTAGTAAACCAAATATACAGTCACTGGAAGTTCATTATAGTGGACCCTGACGTTAGTGTAATTTATGTTTTTTTAATTAAAGCAAACAACAAATTACAAGATAAAAATATAATGTAATACAATATACAAATACAAACATAAATTACACAAAGACAACGACACAAAATACACACTTATAAGTACATGCACTATGTAGCCCCAAGGGACAGTAAGGTCCTTCCAACAGACCTATATGATTTTTATTATTGTTTTTTTTTTATTTTTGTCTCCTTTAATATTGATTTTTTTACATTTCAGGCCTGGCAGCTGTATAATGCAATTGTTCTATCTCATGCTTGTTTTTATTCGGAAATTTGTCAGTGGCAGGTTAGTAAATTTTTCAAATTTGTTATTTAGTTTTTAACTGCTGTAAATTAATTTAAATTCAAAGTTTATAAATAAAAATTCAATCAGAATATTTAAGTTTAATTTGTTTGAGGCATAATGTAATTTTATTTTCTTCATGAATTTCTATATCTTTACTTCTGAGGAACTTCTGAATATGTTGTTTGTTAGTTATTGATGAGGATGATGGGGCAACCAATGTGTGGGTTCAAGCATATGCAAATGATTTTATCATAATTGCATCAGGTATAGCAATTCAAGGAACAGCCAAACTCGCTGAGAAAACTCTAGCCCAGCTGAATACTTGGCTACAGAGACTTCAGCTAACCTATTACATCAGAAAACCAGGTTCTTACGGATCTCTTTGAAGAGACCACCAGCCATCAAAATGGAAGGAATGACCCATAAAATGAACAAAGGTACTGCATTATTTAAGAATCCATATAGACAAGAACCTGAATTGGGAGGCTCATATCAAGGAGAAGAAAGACAAGATGGAAGATAGCTGGCACGAAATAGGGACTACCTCAACACCTTTGAGAAAATTATACACAACCATGGCAGAACAAATCATGGCTTTCAGAGCATCAGCTTGGTGTGCCTAACCTAAAGTGTGGCACTAAAGGACAAACAAACTCATCATAAACATCACCTGCTTGCTGGCATCCGCTGGCAATGCCAGGTTATGGGGGTAACTTGATGATGAATTGGTAAATAGCCTGGGATGACCCGGAGGCTTTGGGAAGGTCCACACATAAGATCCAGCATTAAATTAAAACCACAAACAGCAAGTGG
Organism: Pholcus phalangioides; assembly: GCF_987345545.1. Classification (NCBI taxonomy): domain Eukaryota; kingdom Metazoa; phylum Arthropoda; class Arachnida; order Araneae; family Pholcidae; genus Pholcus; species Pholcus phalangioides. The sequence goes on along the minus strand of NW_028301610.1, from coordinate 57,916,953 downwards.
TGCGGAGAACTGGTTATGTGTATTACTGGACATGACTTGATGACTTGTTCTCTGTTGATCTCAGAAGGTTCAAGTCCATTCCCAATGATCGCTGCAGCTGTGGTGAAAGTGGAACAAAATTTCACTACACCACATCTTGTCAACATACTAAAGAATTCTACTTAAGAGCTCCCGCATAAGTCATAGAATTAACATGGATGACCAATATATTAAAAAGACTGGAACTGACAAGAAAACTGGTCAGGCTTGTCACATTCCTGTAAGACAACCCAGACAAAGCTAAAGATGGTCGACCAGACTGAGATGAAGAGGGGCCCAGCACCATTGTTGTGAAGCCAAGACGCTCAGGCAGGGCCGTAACTGAAGGGGGGGGGGGCAGAAGGCAGCTGCCCAGGTGGCAAAATTTAGGGGGGGGGGCAGCAATTTTATGTGGGAACAAAGAACACTTATAAAACTATCAAATTTTAAAGTTGTGGGGTGGTAAAATAATATTTGCCCTGCGCTCAGCCAGGCTGGTAGGAAGACATCAATGATGCGTCAAAGAGTCAGATTTGTCTGACTCGGACTGATTGCAAATGTCTCCTGACTAAGCTGGACCCAAGAAAGTCTGCTGAAGGTTCCCAGCAAACGCTCATTTGTACAGTTCAGCTTCTCCCCTCTCCTACTGGTTTTTTTTCTTTTTTTCTGTCTTCTGCTTCATCTTCCAGCCATAGCTCACTGACCCGCTGAAACCTCTCAGAATTGGAATTGTATATATCTTGTTTTTCAACTGGAACTCACTCACCTGCCAGAACCCCCTGCAATTTATTTATTTATACAATATTGTTTGGCCGAGGCCTACACAAGAGGATGCAGAATTATATATGGCAAAAGTGCCGATTGATGGTACGAGAAAATTCAGTAATCGTAGGGCAATCTACAATATTTGATGGTTGGTTGTTCCAGTCGATAATAGTTCTTGGGATTTGAGTTGTATATATTTATAATTGGTATTTTTTCACTTCCCTATTTTCTTTCGTAAACTCTGTGTTTTTTTTTTATGTATGTATTTTATGTGCATGGAAAATAAAGTTCCCAGACAATGGCTAAAATTGATGGATGTTGACAGAACCTGGGTAGTGTACAGTTTGAAAGTAAAAAGTGTACATGAAAGCTCCATCAACTAGATGTAGTGGTTTTGGTTCATCAAAAAGAGCATAAAATGAGAAGTCCAAACAGGTCAATATGTGATATGAAGCCTCCAAATCAATAATCCAACATTCTTAGTTAGTATCTCTGACAGACATGAATGCTAGTCCTAGGGTTTCCAAATTGCCGACATTTTTTGTAGCTATCGGGAACAAAAAATTGTATTTCCCAAGAGTTCAAGAAATCACTTATTTACAGTGGAACCCTATTTATATGACTCTAATTTATAATACTTTCTTATTTATATGACATTTAGATTAGGTTTGGCTTCAATTATTCTCTATACTTTTTAATGTTAAAGTATTTCATTTATGCATCACATAACTTCACGACGTTTTCACTCCGACTCGAATCCCAAATTTTGGCAGAAGATCCATTTCATTCAATTGTTCATTCACTTGTAGATTTTTTGAAATGTCTCTTAACATATTGTGTATATATAATACTTTACTTGAAAAAATCTTTAAATGACTCCGGTGAAATTAGACTAACACATTTACACTTGACAACACTTACAATTGACTAACACTAATTAGACTAACACATTTAATACACCTTAGATATTGGTTTATAACTCTTGACAATAAATAGCAAAATAACAACAATTTTGCAATGATAGTCAATAGATTTTTAGAAATCATGTTTCAAACTGAAGTAAAATGTCAAAAATAACACTTTATATAAGGCCTTTAAAATTTTCATTCATAGATTAGTTGATGTAAAACAACTCTAAAGTTGACATAATTTCAGTTCTAAGCATCATATAGAAAAAACAAGGCTTGGTTTAGAATCGCAAAAAAATTTACTTCCATAAAAAATTTAAAAAAATCTATATTTTCTTCCAAAATGAGGTTTTAAACGTAGTCGGATGACTCAAACTTCTATCGATTTAAAATGTTTTTTCAAGGTTAGTATTTAAAATTTTTTGGGAGAGAATTTTCTTTAATTTTTCTACAGTTATCAAATTACATTTTACCTTTTTAATTTTTCTTATTTTGAATATTCTAAATCTGTATGCCAGAGGTAAAGGGCACTATGTCCATTTTCGTCAATATTAAGATAATACCATTAATTTGCAGTGTTTTCGTCACACTACACATACGTATAGGGGCACTAAATCTTTTTCAATAAATAACAGATGTATTAAAACAAACGGGCTCTGTTGAGAGACATACTTTACTTGAAAAAATCTTTAAATGACTCTCCAGTGAAATTTCTCTTTTGTGGCATGGTGCCTTCACCTCTTGCATACAGAAATACAGACTGAGCAAAAAAAAAAAAGATATATGTGTTACCTTCTCTACACAGCTTTAATTCCACATATGCTTGCCACTATAATATTTTCATAACTATGCTGATCATATTTTTACACAAAATAACAAGGAGTTATTTCTCTCTCTCTGACTATTAGGCTCCTCCTCAAAGGCGTTGACTTGCTTTTCCATGCAATCACAAGACTCAACATAAAATTTTGACAATGTTGATTTGTGACCATTAAAGACCATTGGCTAACCTCCTTAAAAGTGTGGCTCTCTCCTCAAAAACAAACAACACCCTTCCCTCTTCTTTTCAACAAACATTTGAGATTTGTAGTAAAACTATGAACAAGTTATTCTCCCACTTGTCGGCTTTTGCAGAAAGCACTATTATATAAGGGTCACCTCACAGTAATTCAAGTATGAAAAATACTTGAATCACTCTTTCTCCCCCTAAAGTTGGGGGTGTTGCTTGGGACCCTTGCCAAGTTGTGTATTGTCCAGCTGTGCACATTTTCATCCCGTACTGATCGTTATCTTTCTTGATGATTGCTTTAAAAACAAGGTGTTATATCAGGGCTATATAATATATAGCCCCTGGGAATCCACCTGTTTACTTCACATTTTTGGCCCCTCTACTTACAATTGTGAAATAGCCTGTCATTGTGATGTGGACAGAAAAGTAAAATTAATCGAAGAAACCACAAAAGGCAGTACCAAAGTGTAACCTATGTGCTTTCTAGGAGAGTATCTACCAAACTCTCTCTATTCAAAACACAATGTTTCTTTTCCAATCTTATCTCGTGTTCATCTGTCATGTTCCCCAAACAGGGTCATAAACTGGAAGAGGCACTTCTTTTTTCGCTTCAGACTCTTTGATAGTTCCCTCAGTATTAGAATTTTATTGTAGGCACAAGGTTACTTGTACAGTTTTTAGAATTGAAGCCTGGGAGCCCCTCCTCCTCCTCCAATGTATCTTTCTTTCCTCTATTTCTTTTCCAAGCAATGCTAGAGAAAATTAGATTTTCAATGAATATTTCCCATTGATTTTTTGAAATTTTTTTATATTCCATTGCAAGTATTGTGTTGCAACAGTATTTTTCTCAATTTCTCTGGAAATCAGGAATGGGAAATCATGAAAAGTTCCAGAGAACAGGTAGGCGGGAGTTCCGTCCTGGAAACCCTAGCTAATCCCAGAGAACTAGCCTGAAATTTCATTTTCTTAACAATGAACGTTGGTTCTTTTTGATATAACCAAGCTTGGTGCAGGAGTAGCACTTCACCAGTTTTTTCTTCGGTTTTTGAGCCTTTCTCTCTAGCTTTTTCTTAGCCATCAAACTAGCATTTTTCACAATAAATGCTACAGTGCTTGGTTCTGAAATGCAAGACCTGTGTTCTTCAGGTCTTTGCATGCGAAGCATTATGATTTCAGTCACTATGCTTCTTTCTTTAAATGGAACCAGTTTTCACCAATACACATCTATATGCAGATTCATGTGTCAAAATTCAGTTTTACTCCTCCAAGTTCTTTTGAGTGAAAATGGCCAAGGAATAATAATGGTCAACATCTAGTGAGCTTTTGCATCCAAAACAATCTCTGTATTGGGAACATATGGTTCGAACATACCCATGTGTGTCTCTTTGAATGTTTATCTCCAGACGGGAACACCAAAAACCAGATTATACAGTATAATGCAGGGGTTCTCAAATTGTGCGCTGCAGCGCCCTGGTGTGCCTTCAACCTTTATCAGGGGTGCCGCGGAGCAGTCAGCTTCACAAAGGTTTTTCGAAAATATTCTTTGTTAAACAGCTGTGTGGAGTCTGGAGCTCATGGATTAGGAACATTGAATAGGAAACAGGGGTGTCACAGGTGGAAAAGGTTTGAGAACCCCTGATATTATGATTTGCAACATATATAGAAATGCTCCACTCAACTGCAGATCTATGCCGGGTGCAGATGGAGATACTAATCATAATCTTGTAGTAGCTACTATTAGAGTCAGACTGAAGAGAACCAAAATCCCAAAATCAAGAGAAATGACAACAAATGGGATAAAACTTTGATAGATGAGCCAATAACTAAAAACATATTTGCAAAACAGATTGATACAGAAGGAAACCCTCATACATGAGTTACCTGTGAAACAAAAGTGTATATCATTAAAGGAAATCACCATCACTGCAGCAAATGACAATCTCACTCATAAAGAACCAAAAGCAATGAATCCACAGATCACTAAGGACACAATTTAATGAAAAAAAGATGCTAAAATTAGTGAGACTTGAGAAAATGAAAGAGATCAATAAAGAAATAAGGAGACACTGTCAAGAAGAGAAAGAAAATTGGTGTAGTGAAAAATTAGTGAGATTTAAAAAACTTACTAGAAAAAGAGGATATCGAAAAGAGAAATCCTCTTTTGAGAGGAAGGATATGGACAAGAGTTATTTGGATGTAAAAGAGAGCAGCCTACAGAATGAACAGTATATGAAAGATCAATACTACAAAATTAAAAAAGATGAAAAATGGAAAGTCCCCTAACAATATAACTGTAGAACTGATCAAAAACATGGGCAATAGATCAATAAACACATTGATTGAAATTATGATAGAAATATATCACACTGGAACACTACAAAGAGATTTGGAGACTTTACGAAGTCAATAATGATACCAATAGCTAAAATTAATGCCAAAGAATGTCAAAAGTTCAGAACTATCAGCCGAAATAGTTCTAGATGTTCATATCTCTGAGATAGTTCTAGACATTGTTCTTCAGAGAATCAAAAACCAAATAGGAGAAAACTTATGCAGAAAACAGAAGGGCTTCCATAAAGGGAATGGAACAAGAGAAGCAATTTTCTAACTAAGACATATGGGACAGAGGGTTCTAAAAGAAAATAGAACCCTTTAAGTTTGCTTTATTGATTTTTGAGTAGACCTTTGATAGAGTGCAACATAATACACTTCTCAAAATTCTGAGTATTGTAAACATTGATCAGTATAGAAAAAAAATCATAAAAAACATTTACAACCAACAAGAAGCAGCCTTCAGAATAGACCAAGAAATCACCAACTGGTTCAACATTTAAAAAGAAATACAACGAGGATGCATTCTATCAACTCTTTTTAATATTTATAGTGAGAGCTTTAGAGAAGAACTCTAAAACATTGATGGTATGAAAGTAGGAGAGGAAAATATATAAATAACACATGAGATATGCAGAAGATGACAGCTATACTAACTACAAAAAGTTCAGGAATGAATAGAGCAATAAAATCCATTAACACAGTAGGAAAAAATTTTGGCACCTAAATAAATACAAAGAAAACAAAAAAAAAATCATGATTTTTTTTAATAAAAGAGAAGGAAATAATTTTACTTTAGAAAATGAAAACATTGAAATAATGGACAATTCAATTACCTAGGAAGTTACATAACAAATGATGGTAGAAGCACTGTGGAAGTAAGAAGAATTCAGCTTGCTAAAGATTCCTGTTGGAAATATAAGAAGTTCTTAAGGAGGAACCTAAATATGTGAAACTAAAAACAAGGCTCCTTAGATGCTGTGTATGGCTGACCGGCCCTACTGTATTCATGTGGAACCTGGTCATAGAACAAGGGAATCAAAAGAAAGATCAACTCATTTGATGTTTGGTGCTACAGAAGAATGTTAAAAGTAAAGGACTGACAAAATCACCAATGAAGAAGTCAAGGAGAAGTGGAAATCTTGCCACTCAGATAAGAAATGCTGTGGTTAGGAAGTGTAAGCATGCTGGAAACATCCTAAGAGAATCTGCTGGAGAGGACATGATACTGATATTAGAAGGGTACATGAGCGAATACAAGTAGAGAAGACCACCAAGAAGAATGTGAACAGAGGGCCTGAAGGAGTGGAGTGAACAACAGTATCGTTTGCTAAAGAGACGATCTCAAGATCGAGTAGGTTGGAGAGCCATGATTGCCAACCTTTGAATTGGAGATGACACTTTATGATGATGAAAATACTCCTTCAAATTTGAAGTTTTTTTTAATAGTGTTTTAATAAAAAAATCTATTTTTACAAGTTTACCCTTAAAATTTTAGAGAGGAGTGAAGTTACTCTTCAAAACTGTTTTTTTTTGGATAAAACTGGTTCCCAGTTTCAGATACTCATTCGGAGGGTATTGAGCAGGGTTCCCCTTGACTTTTTAACAATTTGGCTAATCAGATGGAAAAAGTTGTAGCCAAATGAGAGAGAACTATGGGCAGAGATATGGATGAGCATGGGGGGCATTGCATAGGCATACGCAGAATTTTCTCGAGGGGGGGGTTTCGATTTTTTTTCCTTCTGGGGGGGGGGGTTTACGTTTTTTCCTATAAAATAACACTACAATCTTGGCTCAAGGGGGGGTTAGAACCCCAAAACCCCCCCTTTGCATACGCCAATGGGGCATTGCCCCCCCCCCCTCCCCCAGCATTAAAGGTGGAGTCCACTGATATAATGTATATGTGTATATATGAATTGGCATTATCATCATACCCCCAGACTTTCAAGTCTATCTCTGCCTATGGAGAGAGAACCTTAGTCAGACTGACACATCATAAAATGTGAATTCCAAAACAACTGCATCAAATGGCAGATTCAACCATCAAGAGGCTGAATGAACACTTGCGATTTTACAAATTTAATCTTTTATTTATTTTTCAAATGAATTATTTTCTCATGATTTGGCACAATTGTGATTCGCAGCGCAAATTCTGGTATTGAGTCTCCTATTAAGCAACATCTAAACAGGAAGACTTACATTTTTTCTTTGAGCTCATCTTGTAAATCTTGCAAAATTTTTTGTGTAGCTTCAATGCACATTACATGATATTGTCTGCTAGATCCTTATTATAGCCAAATAACTGTGAATACAATAACTCCAAGTGCCTCTCGTTTTTCTGTTTTTAAACAGTGTAGAGCATTACACAAAACACAAACTGAATGAAACAAACAACTAATGTAATGATGCCATCTAAGAGAATAAAAAAATATATAACAGTGAACAGTTTGCATTAATTTTGAATATTCAACTGAAAACTGAAAGATGAAAACTGTTATTAGTGTTAAATATTAAGCTTCTTTGTATACACTTGCTAACATGCTAGCCAAAAATCTTGGTAAGTGTAAGCTTCGTGAGTATGGTGAACTGTTCGCTCATTTTCTGCATAATGTGTATGTATATTAATTGCAAATTTTTCATTGTATTTCATGCTTATTGCATTGATTGTTATATGTTCAAGGGGGGGGGGGGGAGAGGTAATGCATTCATCAATTTCAGTAGCTTTGCACTGGTTTTGTAAAACCGTTATTAAATTTTTTATTGGGTTTAGCAAATGGTTTGTTGAAATAGATAGAGCACCTGTAATCAAATGATGGTCAGGTGAAATAAATGTATTTAACTAAAAAAAACTGTTGCATAATTTGAAACTTCTCATCTTTGTGTTTTCCCCATGACAAATAAAACCTCCAAACATAATGCATATTTCTGAGATAAACTGCTGAAGATTTATAATTTTATTATTAAACATAATTTTAAGTTATATTCTGGTAGTAAGTAATAATTACAGTTATACCGTTCAGGGGTGGTTCGAGCTTACTGCTGACCCGGTGCAGAGACTCATGTACCACCCTTAAAAGTGACCCTGGCAGGAGGCTGACACCACTCTAGTCTAGGGAACCTCGAAATGAAAACCTGATTTTGTTTTTAGAAGAAAGCTCCACACCATTGTTTAACGTGAAAAATATTTGTGACCATACATCTCACTTTTTTTAAAGCTAGATTCTTCTGCTTTTCTCTGTCTAGAATTATTTCATTGTTTTTAATATTGCCAGATAGTTTAATCCTCAAAACAGCACTTTAGTGGTGAGTCATCATCACTTATACATTTGTCCTTTGTGAGGGATAAGTGTATAAGTGACCACCCCCACAAGGGAAGGGCTATCCTAAGCCCAGGACTATCCTAATAATTTTTCTCATTATAAATTAACTGTAGAATTGGCCCCCATGAAGATTACAGCCTATGGGCCCTGATGGAAGATGTTGGAATCAATAGGAGGGGATAGTCAAGAAGTACAAAAAAGTCCAGCATGGGTAGAGATTTCATCTTGAGCCACCCCTAGTAGATTACATTCTTGTTTCTATAGTCACAGTGGGATACACTGCCTATTCCCTCAAGTTTTTATAACATCTCTGTTGTCAAAATATGGCTCAGAAGCGTGGTGTCATGTGAATTTTTACTGTGAAATTTTTAAAAATCGTGGAGTCTAACTAAAGTTTATGTTGCTGTCCCTTACAACCTGCTTCTCGGGTGCACTGCATCCCTTGAACCCTTGCTTAAGCTACCCCTGATGTTGTTAATAAGATCAACGGAATAAAGCTATCATCCTGTTGTTTTATTTTTAATATCAATATCAATGTTCTGTACTTGTGCTTACATCTACCGATGCTCATATTTTTTTTTGTTAAAAATTTGGCAACTTGTTACCTATTTGATTCAAAGATTAAACTTTTCATGTACTGCTCTTTTGGTATATTTATTTAGGTTGGAACATCAGCAGCTATATTTTTTATCCTTTTTGTTGGAAATTCTCTTACTACAGCTCTTGTTGTCCATCAGAAATTGAATATAAAGGATGTGATTTTGAAGAAATGGAAATAAGATTTTGTGTAACAAACAAGTATCAATGACAACAAGCTGAAAACCTGATAATGTAATTATTTTTTAAGAATCGAGTGGAAACAACAAGTTGAAAAATGCTGCATTCATATCACTTTTATAAATTCAAATCAGCAATCAAAACTGTTTTGTTTTGAATGTAATAATTTATACTAATTTTTTAATTAATAATTTGTTTTAATTAATAATTTTTTTTGATAATTAAGTTAAATTCACTAATTTAAGTTTCACAAAAATAAGAAAAACTGTTACAAACTTTTTTTTGCTATCCAATCTTTACTTTGGGCTTCTATATTATTTTTGATTGTGAGATCTGCAAGGGAAAGATTTTTTGTGTTTAACAAAACAAAAATATTTATATTTTATAAAGTTTTCCATATAGCGATGTTTTATAAAATGAGATTTATAATACAAATACAACGCCACAACAGGCAAAATGCCCAACGAGGTGGCTGATAAAAAGATGCCCATAAAAATATGGATGTCATATGTTTCAAAAATACAGCAACCCCATTAAAAATGCAATTAACACAAATTATAAACAATATATACACATGATAAAATATTATACAATGCCCATAAAGAATACTTATGGTTGTCTTATTCTAAGAATGGATAGCTTCTCGATTTACCCCAACATGTTTATCGTATTTCTTTTTAAACGTGTCAATTGTGTTACATTAAGTTATTGTCAATAAGTTTTTGTAGAAAGACTGAAGACTTAATGATTAATCAGAGTAATACGAATCAGGGGCGGCTCCAGCTTACCTGCTGCCTAGGTGCAAAGCCTCATATGTCGCCCCATGGCGACCCTTGTAGGATGCTGGAAGGGCTTCACAAAAGGGGACCATGAGATAAACCAGATTTGTTTCAGAAGAAAGCCACACACCATTGTGTACCATGCAAAAATGTGCGTGACCATACTTCTCGCTTTTGAAGTAGATTTTTCTGTTTGTTTTTTTTTTGTTCCAGAATCATTTTACTATTGTTAATAATGCCAGATAACTTAATCCTTGAAACAACTTATTTTTGTGAGCCATCACTTATTCTATAATTCTATAAGGATGATGTATAACTAGGTTATTTTTTATTAAGAAAATTTTTTTCAAAGGTTCATTTGTTTCTTGTACTCCAGGGACAGGACAAGTAAGAAGCCGAATTTTTCATTTGACTATTCAGGATTCAAAAAGTTGATTTTTTTTATTTCAATAACTATACAACCAGGGCCGTCTTAAGAGTATCATGGGCCCCTGAGCCCACTAATTTGTCTGAGGCCCTATCTGGCAAAATCTCGAGAATTTCAACTTGTTCTAATTTTTGTGAGGTGTCCAGGTGGGCCCATGCATCAAGATGGCACTGTATACTACCCCTTGCAATGTGAATGATATATCTGAGGCTCACACATTGTTTGGAAACTTATTATAATTAGAAGTATTAAGGTGCAGTGCACCCGAGTGGTGTGGCGGTAAGATGCTCATCTCTGGGAAAATTGTTCTGTTCCAGGTTCAAACCCGAGGGAGGATATAGATGAGATATTTTTCCTAACGAGCTTGAGGTGACCACCGATAGACAGCACCTTCATTTTCAACCCATCTCATTGATGGCAGTAAGTTGCATTACAGTGATATGGCCAGATTTGGTGTAGCAGTAATTTGTTGGGCCAGTTGTTCTATCTTCTATTCACCCTGTATATTACGAGTATTTTGTTGTAGATCGCAAACAGAAAATTCTGCAAAGTTGGCTATGTAAAAGGGGAGGGGGGGGGGAAAAAACTCATTTTAAACTTTATAATGAAGCTGTGAAATATATGAATTTAGCACTCCATTCAGGTTTGTTTTAATCATCGTCATATACAAGGTGCATAGCTCCCCACAAGGGTGGGGCTGACAGGGCTCCAGCCCTGGGACCCAGAACAAATACCTTCATTTTGTTGTTTTTTCATACTATAAATTCACTATAGAAGGGCCCTGAAAAGTCTGGTGTGGGGGCCCGCCAAAGATCCCATCCTTTGGCCCTGTCCCAGGATGTGGGTCCATGTCTGGAGGTATATTTCCAGTAGAAAAAAGTTTCCAAATAACATGTAGTACTCAGATGTGTCATTCATTTTTCAAGGGGTTGTATAGTTATTAAAATAAAACATGAACTTCTTATACAGTCCTAGTGTTCCCCAAAATTCAGTTAGAAAGTTATTGTCCTGTCTCTCCTGATGCCAAAAAAATTCTATGTTTAAATGCAATATTCACCGAGACATTTGAATTCAAAAATGGAGGAAATTTGGGGGAAAAAATAGCGTTGGATGTGGGTAAAAGGATTTTAACTCTTCCCCCCCCCCAAATTTCCCACATTTTTGAATTCAAATATCTCAGTGTTTTGATTCAAAAAAAATTTCACTGATAATTTCTCAATTATCAGTGGTTTTTATTTTTTTTATTTTAGTAACTATACTACTCCTTGAAGAATGAATGAAATATCTGAGTACTAAACGATGCTTGAGAAAACTTTTTCTGATTAGACGTATAACTCTTGCATCAACGGTTTGCCAGTAAAATGCCATACCCTTTGTTTGATATGCACCCTGTATATCTTTTTCATTAATAATAGAATTATCTTTTTTGTTATGTATGAGATGTTTTAATTATACTAATAAATTTTTGCCAATGATTTATGCTATTTAAGTGAAAATATTCATTATTTGAACAATCATTCCAATTTGAACAATATATAATTAAGGCATTACTGAAGTGGCAAAATGGCTAATATAGTTTTTCATTACTGTGTTTCAGTATTGTTTACACTTTAGAACTTCATGCACATATATATTTGAGAGTTAGAACTTAACATTCCGATGTGCTTATGTATATACAGTGTCCACACCAGTGCAGAAAGGAATAAAAATTCTATATTTGATTCTAAAATTAATACGTGAAAAATGACCAGTAAAGAAAAAAATTCAGCTGTGATAGTGAAATCCATAAAATAATTGAATCAGTGAGAAGAACAGTAGCCTATTAATCCAAAATTCCCAATTCCAGTTTTAAGTTTTCTTTTCTGTACTGTTCTGCCACTGATTTAAATTTGAAAACATGGCTGGAACCAATGAAGGGAGGCTAGCATAGAATTGCTCTTACACTCAATGTTCAGATCTACATTTATCAAATTAATTCATAAATAAAGAAGTGGTACAAATCAAATGAGGAGTTTTGACTTCTACTGTTCTCACAAATTCAATTGAGGAAACATAAAAATTAAAACTTTTATGGCCCTGAAATTAGTAAATCAAGTTTTTTTCAATTTCAAATCAATTAGTAAAATTTGTGTCTTTATATTTGTTATGTGTCTGGCAACACCAGAAAACATGTAGTTATTATGTTGTGCGAAGGTGGAAACAAAAGCAAATAACATGCTAGGAATGAGTTCGTGTAAATATTGTGCGTGATAAAATACAATAAAGTTATTGCTTAGCTCATTATTTGCTCATAGAAACGGCTTCCTTGTCAAAAATAAAGTTGGCAATGAGCGAAAAAAAAAACTAAAATGGCCACCATTAGTGGTCTTGTAATTGTTTTAAACAATTTTGTCTCAAAGCATCAATGTGAAAATGCTTCTCCAGTCATAATCGATCTCGTTTTAATGCTACGACAAAGCTAACAAAAGTTTCTGCAAATATGTACAAAGACTCAAACATTACTTCCAGCTCAAAGGACTCACATATTCAACAGCAGATGTTGCTGAAGCCAAGAAGATGGTATTAATCAACTGTCTCGGATCCAAGTATTTTCATCTGCTTTCTAGTCTCACTTCACCGGATCTCCCTTCATCGAAGACATATGACGAACTGCTAAAAATCTTAAAAGATCATTTGTGTAAAAGGATGAACATCTTAACGGAACAACACAAGCTTCCTTGTCGCACACAACACCCAGGTGAGCTGATTTTGAATTATATCGCTACATTTAAAGAACTTCCGACACCAAATTCAAATCTAATTGTAAAAATGCTGAGTGCTCAAAATCTGTCATCAACGTCATGCTACATGCTCAATTTATACGTGGATTACAGGATGCTGAAATCTGCAAAAGGATCCTACAACAAGCTGAACTGACATTCGATGAAACACTCAAAATTGCATTAGCGATTGAAGCTTCGAAAATAAACAATGACAATGAGTCCACATCGATGATGTGACAGATCAGTAAGTTGGAAGCGAAACCGCAACTTGAGAGACATTGGGTTAGACGTGTGTCTCTGTTGTGGGAAAAACAACCACCAGACTCAAAACTGTTGAGTAAAACACAAGCTCTCATGCCAGATTTACTTCAAAAAAGGCCACATCATAGAGTATATATTACAGAGCTCCTGAAACAGAAAAACAAAATCGAATCTGAAGGAAATAGTGTTTATATATGTGAAAAATCCAGATCACTTTCAAGCAAGCCAAATTGTTGATATATGCAGTAGCATTGCTGAAAAAGATGATAGAATAGTTGCAGTCATTGAATTAAATGGAAAAATTGTCGTTTTGAATGTGACTCTGGTAGCCATGTGAGCATCATGAACATAACTGATTACAGGCACTTAAATCTAAATCATACTCAAAACATATATTTTCCCGAAGTTATAAAGGTGAAATTTTCAAACCTATTGGACACATTAAAGTTACTGTATGCTACAATCCAGTGAAGAAGAATCGTATCTTGTCAATTTGAAGAGAGAACCTATACTTGGTCGAAATTGGATGCATAAATTAGATATCAACATAAATGACATTCATAATTCCATAAGCGTGAAGCATATTCCCATGTGTGTGTGAAAAGATCTGTTTCTAATATTGCCAATGAATACTCAGACATCAGAGACATGGAGTGGGTAAGATTCCAGATGCCATATGCTCCCTAAAATTGCAGAAAGATGCCAAACCAGTGTTTGTAAAATCATGTCCAGTACCATATGCTTTGTGGGAAAAAGAACTGAATAACTTGTGTGTGATCAAGGGATCATAGAAAAAGTGGATAGTTCAGAATGGGGAACTCCACTTGTCATAGTGCCAAAATCTGATGGTTCTGTACAACTTTGTGCTTATTACAAGGTGACTGTAAACAACCAACTTCATAATGCCAGACACCCAATACCCAAGATCGAATACATATTCAACAAGCTATGTGGTGGATCATATTTCTGCACTTTGGACATCCACAAAGCATATTTGCATTTAGCAGTCAATGAAAACTGTGCAAAATTTCAAATGAAATAGGAAAATAGGTACCTCTACACATAGAGGTACCTATTTGGCAAAATGATCGTTTTTTGGCATAAAAACTGCTCCAAACGAATTTCATTCTTTCATGGATCAGTTTGTTCAAGATTTAGATGGAATAACTGCATATTTTGATGATTTGATTGTACAAGGCAAGACTCTTACGAGAAATGCACGTTAAATGTTCGAGATAAATTACAAAAATATAATTTGCATGTAAATGGCAACAAATGTAAATTTTTTGAAAAAGTGTAGAATACCTTGAACATGTCATAACTTCTAAGGGACTGAAAAAATCTCCTGCTAAGATTCAAGCTATTCAAGAAGCACTCAGACCAAAAAATTTTGATGAATCGAGACAATTTTTGGGCTTAGTTATGTTTTAATTACTCAAAATGCATCAAGGTTACTTCATCCACTAAAACCTTCTCGGGAAAGGTATTCCATTCAACTAGACAGTTGATTGTGAACAGCATGGATAAAAATAAAGTCTGAAATTGCTAGTGACCAAGTCTTCACATCATTCACTCCAGAACTTCCAGTGATTTTGGCTACTTATGCGAGTCCATATGGTCCATCTGGAATATTATCGCATATTATGCCTGATGGAAGTGAACGTCCAATTGCATTTGTCTCAAGATCACTAACAGCTGCCAAGAAAAATTAGTCAGCTCAATTGAGAAGCTATAGCTGTATATTGGGCATGCAGAGAGTTCTATGATTACATCTGCGGTCGAATATTCACATTAGTAGTGAAAAATAAACCAAGCATCCAGAGAAATAACTTCCAGCATTATCAGCTACAGGAATGTGGTGGTATGCACATTTCCTTTCATACTTTCACTATCACACCAAACATTTAAAAATCATCTTAACATACAAACATAGACTTTTTGTTGAGGAGTCCCTTACCACTGGCAGGTACAAGTCAATACTGTTGATGTGGTGTCCTTATAAGAAATGACTAAAAGAACTAAAGTGATAAGAACATACAACGCCACCTAGTGTTGTGTAAGGGGAACTAGAGAGTTCCACCTCGGACATCAAGTAGACAAGATGTCTAAATGTTCTGCTCTTTCCGCTTTATAAAGTCTTCCTATCTATATGTATGTAATCTATCTAAGTCTAACGTAATAATAAATACTCATCAAAATAAATACCCATGTGTTATCCACTCGGCTAACAAAGTGTTAAAGTAAACACAACAGTTGATGATGAATGTATCCTGCAAGAATCAATGATCAGACACATATCCACCGAGACAATTACTTCTGAAGAAATCTAAAAAGAAACAACCGTATGATGATCTCTGTGAGCTAAAAGAAAAATGTGATGGAAGGAACTATAAATGTGACTTATAAACAGGAAGGAATTTTTAATTCGTGGACAGCGTGTAATAATACCCAAGACCCTTCAACCAACCATCCTTCAAGAACTACATTTAACTCATTGCAAAAATGAAAGCACTTGCTTGCAGGGCCGTCTCAAGAGCATCGTAGACCCCAGGCTAAGTGATGTTTATGAGAAACTACCTGAAAATTCTCAAAAATTTAAACTGCTTGTTTTTCTGAGGCCCCTTTTCTCTTGAGCGCCCGGGCTGTGCCCAGGTGGGCCCATGTGTTAAGACAGCACTACTTGCTTGAAATTGCTGTTGGAAAAATATCGACTCTAACATAGAAAGTCTAGTGAAAAGTTGCAAGAACTGTTGCGACGTCAAGAAAAAACCTTCAGAAAGTTCCCTTTTCTTTCAAACAGAGTGCTACTCCAGTCTATCGCCATGGGCGATTTACTACCGAGTGAGTTGATCCAAAAGTGTCAGTGCGTGCACCTAGCAGTCTGAGTGCATATATAGTGTCTGATTTTTCAGTTCTGCCATCTATATTTTAGAAATGAAGTGAGTGAAATGTAATGATCAAATATTTTCACTGTTGTAGGCCTGTTGCTTTCTGTGGCAAGACTTTTTAACAGGGAGATTCGTTCGCATTTGTGCCTCAAAGTTGGGAACCACAGAAGACCAACTTCAGCCAACTACCACTGTGTCAACGGTGGGGTTCAAACCCGGGTCCTCATGATGCGAATCCATTGCTACGACCACTCAACCACCACGGCGGCCCCCAAAAAGTTCTAGTACACAATTGGGGAAAGTCCAACAAGGAATTGGCAATGTGTTCACGTGGACTGTGGTACACTTCATGGGACATTTCTTCTTGTTATTTATGCAAATTCTAAATGGCCAGAAATCTACTATATGATGAAAATTCCAGACTGCTATTACAATTCATTTCCTGCGAGAAATGTTCAGTCGACATGGACTGCCAGAAATTCTCGACAATGCTTCAGTTTTTAAATCACATATTCATGGACACTTCCTTCTCTCTCACACACACACTCACCATAGGCGGAGATTGACTTGGAAGTCTGGGGGGGGGGGGACACGATGATGATGACGTCAGCTCATATATACATATATACATTAGATCAGTCGACTTCACCTTTGACGCTGGGGGGCAATGCCCCCCCCCCCGTATCTCCGCCCATGCCACTCACTCCATGAAAAATTGTGCAAACTACTGTTCCGGTACAGAGCTACACCTCTTTAATGTGGAAAGACACCAGCAGAATTATTGTTGGTAGTGAATCTCAGAACAAAGCTAAATCTCCTCAACCTACAACTCCTGAGTTATACAAGAAGAAAGCAACACAGACAGTCTTCAAAAAAATTTTCAAAAGAGGAGATAGAGTGCAGTCAAGAAATTACATTCATTCCAGCCTATGGAAGTATGGAACTGTTGCTCAACGATTGGGTCGTGTTCATACCTTAGTTGAACTCTGATGGATACATTTATCAAGAGACATTTTGAACCGCTTTGACAGTGTGAAGTCGACTGTCTTCTCCAACTGCTATTCGACTCTCTCCTATTCCTACTTGACACTTCCCTTGGAAGAAATCTGTCAGTTTTAGTGATCACACACACGCATGTAAGTCAACGAGAGATTCCTGCAGTTTGTCAACACAAGACTTCATCTATGGTAGATGCCTCTACTGAAACAGAGCAAACTTTAAGTGCGACTCCTCGGTCAACAAGAACTTTTTTTCTCCAGCTCAGACTTCAACTGAGATGCTCAACACACACCAGAAAACCAGTTCAAAAAGATTGAACTTGTGACTATTCATTATCAAATGTTGATTTTTGTGTATAATTTTTTAGTATATCACTATCACATTAATCATCTTTTAATTTAGTGTAGGAGAATTGTTATGTATCGGGCAACACCAGAAAACAAATAGTAGTTATGTTGTGCGAAGGTGGCAATGAAAGCGAATAACAACATGCCGGGAATGAGTCTGTGTAAATATTGTCCACAATAAAATTATCACTTAGCTCATTATTTACTCATAGAAATGGCTTCCTCATCAAAAAACAATAAAGTATTGTTCTGAAAAATATTTATTCTGTGAAAATTTGGATGAAAAAATGAATGAATGGTGATTAAATTTCTTGATTCTTGTCACTTTTCGTGTCTGTAATTAAATTTTTTTGAGACGGTTATTTTAGCACTTAAAAAATGGTAAATATCTGAATTTTTATCTAAATTTTACTGGGTGAATTTTTACAATTAAAACAAGCATAAATTTTACTCTCATTCATCTTTTTTTTTATATTTTAATTTGAGAATGGCCTTAGAATTTTTATTCCTTTCTGATGCCAATGTTGGGTTGCGAGTAATTTTAATGAGATTGATTGAAAATCACATGAGCTTTCCCTTTATAAAATCAGAATGTATTATAAAAAAAATAACATTTGTATTTATTTTTATATTGAATAGTATTGCCAAATTCCATATACTATTTGAACGTCAGTGATATTTAAGTCTCGCTGTGTGACATTCCAGATTGTAAATTTTTCACATATCATTTTAAATACTTTTATAAACTTTGTATCGTTTTATTTTTTAAAATATTTAATAAATTTTGAATGTTTCTTGTTATATGGTGTTATTTAAATGTAAACATTATAATAAAAACTGCTGTTGTGCATTTTTGTTGTGTAAAAACCATAAATATATTAATGTACTAGTTGTTGCTTGAGTGGATTTCGTAATTCAAAAATTCCTTCTTAAGACTCCTTTAGGGGTCCGATTTTTAAAAATTCTTTCTTAGTGAGTAATTGTAAAGGGTGCTTGGATAGGACAAGGCTGGAACTCGAGGTCGAAGCTTCACGGGAAAAAGTTAGGGTGCTAGAGGGCCCGGTTATAACGGAGCCTCTGCTTCTTCATCAACAGGTGGTTCGACGACCAATCTCCATGAACAATGACAGTTTAGAGGGCGAATGGGTGGTCCTGGATGAGGTAGAGGGGGATAGTGATAGGGGTTTAATCATCGGCAATTCTATGGTTAGGGAACTTGGGAACCGAGTGTGTAGAGATTTTCAGGGTTTCGAGTGCTGTTGTCTTCCTGGGGAAAAGATTGGCAACGTTCGAGACGTTTTTCATCGTCGAAAGTTGCCCTTGTGGGTGATTCTGTGGGTGGGAGCGAATATTAGTGAGTCTCTGTCAGAGTACCGGGTTTATATGAAATCATGTTTGAAGGCTAGAGAGTGTAACTATATGGGTTGAGCTTGAAAACAAAAGACATCATAAACTTATTGTTGGGGTTTGTTACAATCCACCGAATAGGGATTCAAACTACATCGCCAAATTTCATGATGAAATTTCCTACATGTGTAAGCATAAAAGGGTTCTCGTACTAGGGGATTTCAATTACCCAGGTATTGATTGGGAGAACCTTTCATCTAGAGATCAGTATGAAAGAGACTTTCTTAAGTTGGTGCTCGAAAACTTTTTGTATCAGTATGTATCAGAAGCCACTAGGGGTACTGCTCTTTTGGATTTAGTTCTTACTAGTTCTGAGGATCTTGTTAAACATGTTTCGGTGAGGGAAGAGTTTTCTTCCAGTGATCATCGTATAGTCAGATTTCACTAACTTTTCCTCGGGTAAGGTTGATAACAAAAGACTGGTTCCTTGTTTTTGAAGGACTAACTTTGATGTTTGGACAGGAAGGTTAGCGGAAGTTTTTAAAGACCGGTTGGAATTAGTAGGGGTGGTAAGTCAATGGGAAGAATTTAGTATGAAGCTGTCCTCTATTTTGCACAACGTCATACCCTTTGTTCGAAAAAAGCGTGTTTGTACATTGCACCCTCTATGGTTCGCGGATAGCGTGCATTACCTTTTTCTTGAAAAGAAAAGAGCATTCAGAGAGTATAAAAGTGTACGAGGTGACCTATTATTGTTTACTGATAAAAGAGTATTGAAGAAAGCGATAAGGGATAGTAAAAAGGAAGTTGAATCTAGGTTGGCAGATAACATTGACTCTGACCCAAAATCATTTTTTCGATACGTCAATAATGGATGTAAGGGGACAGTTGGCCCACTCTCGATAGGAGGCTCTAGGTTAGAGAGCAATGTAGGCATGTGTAGTGCTTTCAATGACTTTTTCGCGTCGGTTTTTAATGGAGATAATGATATTAAATATACGGGTGTTGCATGGGGTAATAAAACCCTCAACGATATTCAAGTAGAAGACGTGGAGGTCCTAAATCTTCTAAGAAATGTATGTGGAAGCAAAGGACCAGATGATATCTATTCCAGGGTCCTCAGGGAATGTGCTAATGAATTGTTGGGGCCAGTCGCACAGATATACAGGAGTAGTGTTGCTGAGGGTATCGTCCCAAGGGATTGGAAACTTGCTAATGTTGTTCCGATATTTAAGAAGGGTAGTAGAGAAGCTGTGTCCAATTATCGTCCAGTGAGTTTGACGAGTTCCCTCTCGGAAATTATGGAAATTATCATCAAAAGGCAGTTTGTGAAGTGGATAGACGAGAATAATGTATTGTTGGGTAATCAGCATGGGTTCAGGAAGGGGAAGTCATGTGTGTAACTAACCTCCTTTGCTTCTATGATCACATGACGAAGGCTTTGGGTAAGGGCAAAAGTGTAGGTGTGGTTTACCTTGATTTCCAGAAGACATTCGATCGGGTCCAACATGGTAAACTCTTGAAGCGTTTACACGAGATTGGAATAGGGGCAACTTGCTGAATTGGATAGAATCGTGGTTAAGAGATAGGCAGGGCCGTCTTAACGCATGGGCCCACCCGGGCACCTCGAGAAGAGGGCATCAGAAAAACGAAAAGTAGTTGAATTTTTTGAGAATTATCCAGATAGGGCCTCGGAAAAATCATTTGGCCCCATGATGTTCTTAAGACAGCCCTGGAGATGGGTCGCAACAAGTTATGGTGAATGAAGAATTCTCTGGTTGGACAGACGTCACAAGTGGAGTTCCTCAAGGAAGTGTCCTTGGCCCCCATACTTTTTTCACTTTTTATCGGTTAACTCGATCAGGGTATCGATGGGATTACTAGCAAATTCGCAGATGATGTGAAGCTAATGGGGGTAATCGGCAGGGCCGGACCGGACCGCTAAAAAAGGGGGCCGCAAAAAAAAAAATGAAATAGTTTTTTGCCTCGGTAAATAAATTTTTTTTCCGTAAAATACTAATTTTGGTTGAAAAAAAAACTGATTTCCGATCCCATATTGTTCAGGAAACTGAGGGAATAGCTCAAGGCAAAAAGTAGGGTCTTTTTCTCAGGCGGACGTTTTCATGACCATGTTAGAGGAAATGGAAACGTGTAGGCAGGGTGGTATTCCCATTCCATTCAACAAAATAAGCGGGTGCTAGGCCAACACCCAAAACAAAGAAGAGGGGGCTTTTTTTATGGGGTGTTGGCTAGGCACAGGAGAAAAGCGGCACTACAAAAAGCCACCGAAGTTTTTTTTTAGTGAGTGTTAAGTCAATGTAGTTCCATTGGCGACAAGGGAAGAAAATATACTATATTTTAGTGGACATATGTATTGCCTACTCTCACTCAAACACTGTCTGCAGGTCAGACAATATGCGTTGAAAGGGAATAAAAAAAAAAAAACTTCGTCTGTAGCCAAACATGGAGGAAAGAATAACTTTTCTAATCTTTCCTCCATGGTAGCCAAACCCCATCACTCTTGGACGTCGCTAGAATACGACTGCCCCGAAGCGAAATATACATCAGTAGAGGCAAATTTGGGGAAAAAGTTAGTCAAAGCTTGCATTGGCGAGCTTTGTATTGGAGAACATGACACGCAAAAAAAAAGGGGGGGGGGAAATGGTTAACCAGATGTTTCTCTGGGCAGTAGTGATAGGCGTGGCACGCCTCCCTAAAAAGGTTACAGAAGGATAGTTCACTGGACCTGTGTGCTGAAAACCTCCTCTTAGTAGTAAACAAAAGGTAGGAGCCGATAAATGGTTGTATACACAAAGATGTGAAAAATTTTAGATATCGAAAAGGATGGGGTGTATTATATGCATTAGGAGAGAAAGAAACGTCCACATACAGTCATTTCAATTTATCCAAGACATCGTTGAGCGTTCTCATACCAATTTGTGTAGTCAACGATAATCGTATCTCATCCTTTATCCTTGTACTTCAACAAACTCAACTGGAAGCAGCTTTGCTGTCCATGACTATTTCGTTAAGTGCTATCTCAGTTGCTACTCTATAGTAGTGTTTCTCAACCGAAGGGCCCAGTATCGGGCACCGACATCATTCATATCAGGCCGCGATTGATTTCGCCGTTCAAGTTTTCCCATTTACTCTCCATTAGTCTTGTGTATGACTGAGCCTTCCACTTGGAAAATTAAATTGACCGGGCGGCGGGCTTTCAAAGGTTGAGAACCGCTGCTCTAAAGGAGTTTCTCTAATTTTGGGAGTATTTCGCGAATGCATAAGTTTTACTCGGATATTCTTGAGGCCTAAAGCTTTTACGACTATCATCGATGGAAACAAGGACAGATATCAGAATTTAGATACAGTAGAATCTCGATTATCCAGGAGGTGGACTTTCCGGGAAGCGGATCAACCGAGTTACAAAATTTCCAAAACTACGGATAGCCGAGCATGAAATTATTGCTCAGATAACGTAATGTTGCGAATAATGTTTTATTTGGTAATTAGAAGCAGCATTATTATTGAAGTTATGATTATATGTACACTATTCTAACTATTTTTACGTGAACAGATCTCTAAAGAGAGAAACCGAAGATATCAGAAAAATAAATTATTCTAAGGACAACATCTATGAAACCCAAATTTTATGGCTTTACTGGCATCCAGGACCTTCGACTTGTAGGAGCCTTGTGTAAAGTGAGCATTTAGAGCCCCGCGCCCAAATAGGTCAAAAGTATTTGGCTTCTAAAGAAATAAAGTAAATGCTATCTAAATTTAAGGTGGAAAATTATAGTCTCCAACAAATGCCATATTCGATTCAGAAATCAGGCCTGGTATAAAACTACGTATTGCATACGAAGTAGTTTTTGTGTATTTTTGCTTCAATTTAAATGTGATTGTTTGACATGAAGAATATTGGAATACAATGAATATTTATTTTTAACAAGCAAAATATATTGATATACGTTTTATTCAAACTATTTTGTGATTACTGTTATGTTTGGCCAATGTTTGAAAAATAAATGTTAGCACCAGCCAAGTTTCTTGAGATTCGAGCGTGGTTTTTGCTCAAGAAAAGTGGTTCGAAATTATGTTTTTTCGACTTTTCTGGATTTAATATTACTTTCTCAACTTGAGACGCACACGGTCATAAAATCAGAAATATTTGTACCACTCTCAAACTCCAATTTAACAATTGCGTATAAAAAATTTTAGGTGCCAATATACCAGTTTTCTAGTCGTCATTACGACCTGGCGCGTGGGGTTTGTCAAGTCTGTTTGGTTATTCCTGGTGGTTTAATCGTGGCTTTGGTTTTCCCATGTTGTTCTTCATCATTACCCCGGATAATAAAGGTTCTACTGCTGTTTGAAATTCTCTACTACCAAGTTACTTACCAAGTTTAAGCACGAAGCAACAAAATAATAAAAAATAAACATTGCTCCATTCAATACAAGTACGGTGAAACCTCGCTACAACGATACTCGATATAATGATAAATCCCCTAAAACGATATGCTCTCAAATCTTGTTTGGAATTGTCTATAGTGTAATGTTAAACTTTCCTCCATACAACGATATACAGGGCAACAACTACGAGAGAGCAAGCGAGTCTGGTGCCCCGGGCGCTGTACCTGAGGGGCGCAGATACGGCGCCTTTACACCTCCTCCAACTCAACATTATAAGGGGGGGGGGTGCCAAAATGCGTGTCTGCCCCGGCTGACCAAGCATCTCGTTGGGGCCTTGTATACTTTACTATGATAAATCCTTCTATAATGACATATTTTTTAGGATATTTCGAAACCGCTCTTCTCCAACACTCCAACAATATTTTTTTATATTTCACTCAAAATCATTCTTTTTTTAAGTGTTAATGAAGTTGACGATTTCTCTTCGTTACTCTGAAAGTTCTTCAGTTAACTTGAGGAATAACAGGCAGAACGATCTTAGCTCAATAAATACCTGGTTTAGAAACAATAAACTTAAAAATTAAATGTAGATAAAACTAAATTTATGTCATTTGTTTTACAATTACACCTGAATTAAATTACTCATTTATTGGATAATGAACTTATTGTGAATATTTTGAATTTTAAAATTTAAACTCAGTTTACAAAATACATAGATTCTTTTTAAATGAAATAGATACAGGTGTTGTGTGTGTGTGTGCATTAGATCAGATGTCGTAAGCAAAAATATTTATCTTCCTACTTGAATATGTATTTTTCTGCAATCATTGTTGGTGTGACTAGTGCAGGGCTAGAACAATCGGAAAAAAATTTAGACGCAAAGATTTTATCTCCCGACAAAATCCGCCCGAAATAATGTATTTTTTTGCTTCTCTGGGATTTAGGGACCCCTTCCCATGCTGGCAGAAATGCTAACAATTTCCGATAGTTTTATGCTGTTCTTAGACTTCGTTTCAGTTATCGTAAGTAAACAAAAATTAAGCGCCAGTGTCAACCTTTTAGTCGTTATGGTGACCGTGAGCATGGGATTTTTCAAGCCCTGGACTCAGGGGCGGCTTAATTCCAGCTGTTTTATTTCCTATTTCGCAGATCGTTACGATAATCAATTAGTAAATTCTGGAAAATTCGAACCTGACTAATACTATCATAGTGGTTCTCAAAGGGTGCATCGCGATGAACTGCGACATTGATGAGTGCTTGTTTAGTTCTTTCGAAAAGTTCTTTTTTAAACGATTATCATTTCTTACCAAACTATTCTGGGGAGCCGTGGATAAACATTGTCATGGTAAGGGAGCCACAAGTGACCAAAGTTTGAGAACCACTGACTTATTGGGTAAGTTTGAATAAGGTTTGACAAATATCGACACAAACAATCAAATATTCACCACTATGGCCAAAATACTTCTGTTCGTGACTTGCAAAGTTCGTAAGTCGAGGAGTGGCTAATTATGGTTTTTGGGGGGGACCGCAAAATTATTTTTCTCACCGGGCCGCGAAATTCCTAAGCCCGGCCCTGGTAATCGGGAATCAAAACGATAGGGAGTTGCTCCAGACCAACTTAAACAGGATTGCAGCATGGGCAAATGAATGGAGCATGACGTTTAGCGTTGATAAGTGCATGGTCGCTCATTTTGGTTCGAACAACCCACGGTTCTCTTACGAGTTGAATGGTGTCACTATCCCGGATGAAACCAGGGTCACCGATTTGAGAATTCTCATTGACGAGCCGCTTAGGTTTTCGGAACATTGTTCAGCGGTGGTCAAAAAAGCAAATAGAGTGCTTTTTCTCATTTTCAAAAATATCTCTTCGCGTTCTCCTAAAGTCATTCTTCCGCTTTTTCGAGGCTTAGTTCGTCCTGGACTGGAGTATGCTGTAAGGTTTTGGAGACCATACCTACAGAGGGACATAGACTTGGTTGAAGGGGTGCAGAGAAGAGCTACGCGTGTCCTTATTGGCACACGGGCTTGAGTTATGAAGAGAGACTTCATTTTTTGAATATGTTTACATTGGATGAACGCAGGTGTCGAGGTGATATGATCGAAGTGTTCAAAATTTTCAATGGGATGGATAGGATGGACCATGAACTTTTAGTACACCGCCAATCGACTGCTTTTACAAGGGGACACCAGTATCGATTGGTGAGGGACAATGCAAGGCTATGGTGTCGCAGGGTATTTTTCTCTAATAGGGTTGTTAATAAATGGAATAGCTTACCCCCGGAGGTAGTAAATTGTAACACAATTGACACGTTTAAAAAGAAATACGACAAACATGTTGGGGTAAATCGAGAAGCTATCCATACTTAGATTAAGGCAACCATAAGTATTCTTTATGGGCATTGTATAACATTTTATGTGTATATATTGTTTACAATTTTTGTTAATTGCGTTTTTAATTGGGTTGCTATATTTTTGAAATATATGACATCCATATTTTTATGGGCATCTTTTTCTTAGCCACCTCGTTGGGCATTTTGCCTGTTGTGGCGTTGTATTTGTATAATTGCAGTATAAAATAAAACTGACAATTTCATATTCATAAGCTGCAGCTGTTTTGGCTGGGTGCTGAGTCAGTCAGAACATGTAATTTTATACAGGGTATCTTGTGAGTCCTAATTCAGCCTTTCTCAACAACAAATGGTTGACCATATTTCCTCAACAGAAATACGGGAAATTGGGATTGCAAATACTGGATATCGCCAAAACTGCACGAAGTTGCCAAATATTTCTGAAATTACGGGAAAAACAATATAGTGAGAAATATAAAACATGCAATAAAAAACAAAAATACCATGCAAGTGTACCGATATATGAGTTGTGAAGGGGTAATTATGCCCGTATTGACAACCTACTAATTATATAATTTATCAGTTGAAAAATAATTTCAATTTTTGACTGGGAATAAAAATTCAAATAGGCTTCGCGTAAAGACCGGAACTCCCAGAAAAATAGAAAATACGGGACGTATGGTCACCCTAGTCGACAAGATATTTTCAATAATAATAAAATTGGAACTGTTCAGAAAACTGTCAATTTTGACTGAAAATAGTGTCGCAAAATAAACTAAATTTTTAATAAGGTGCCTTGGCAGTCGAGTGGTTAGGAAGCTAGCCTCTCACCGTGAAGGTCTGAGAATGGATGTGTACTAACTCTTAATGAATTCCCTGGACAGATCATACTGATCCCTTTGGAGTACAGTGAGCAATAGCGGGAAATAAAGCACCACTTCAAATTGCAGTGAATTGAAAAAAATAAACGACTAATGCGTGAGAGATGAATATTGTTCGTAGTCGTGATGTAATATTTTAGTTGGAAAGATAATTTTTTCATCGTTGATTTGAATAAATAGTCAGATTGGCTTCGTTGAAAATACGTGAAAAACCGGAATATTTCTGCAAAACAAGTCGAGATAGCCAAAAAAAAACAAAACGTGGACCGTCCCGGGATATACGGGACGTATGGTCATTGTACCACTTGTGCATCTTATAAGAGAAATCTAGTTTTGTACCTACATTCTTATCAACTTATCTATTACACTATTTTCTTCTTTAATTTGTTTTTTTCTCTTCCTCTTCTCCTTTTCTCTAACGTGCGGTTAGGTTAAGACAAAGTTACCATATTTATGGTCGAAATGGAGAGCATCCGAATTTCTTGCCGCTCTTTTTCTTAGGGGTTAATTATAGCCACAATATCCTTATACAGTCGCTTCAGGGTTAATGAGGCTTTTCGAATAGACGTCATAATCAACATCACCGAGGGACAAGCACAGGGTGATCCCCATAAATCATTGGTAAAATTGCCGAAATTTGGTGCGGATTTCCGCCACATCAATTATTTTCAGAATTGAATTCTGCATTTTCGAAATATTGATTTCGCTTTTAGAGATACGGCGCCCAGCAAACTAAGTACAAAATAATTAGCCGGACCTACTTTTGAGTTGGATATTCATGCAAAAAATTACATTGATTTCAACTTTTTATTTACATCTTTTCAAGTACGAAAATGAAAATATCTCCGTATTGTCTTATAATTAGGGTGACCATACGTCATGTCTCCATATTGTCTATTCGAGTGACTATACGTCCCGGGTTTTTGGCAAAAGCATCCCGGTTTTTTCATGACGCCAACTTGGAATTTTATTCTTTATTGAAGTCAAAGATTGAAATATTTTTTCAACTCATAAATTATATGATAATTACAACTACAAATAAAACAATCTCCCACATTTGTCTTGTTGAACGTTTTATTTCGTGGAATTCATTTTAATCCAGTGCAATTTGCAGTAACGCTTTGTTTCCCGACATTGCGATTTTTCCTTAATTTCAGCAATATTTGGCAACTTTGTGCACTTTTAGCGTTATTGGCGTTAACTGGAGATGTCCCGTATTTTTCAGTATTCGGAATCCCAATTTCCCGTATTTCTCTCAAGGAAATATGGTCAGCCTATTTATAATATACAACTGCATCAATATATACAGTTTAGGATACTTAATTATGGGCCTTTCGAAATATCTAGAGCCCATCAAAAAAAAAAAAAAAAAAACCATCCATTTTTACGTTTCTTTAATTTAGATTTGTTTCTTTCACGAGCCGAGGAGGAAGTCGCCGTTACATTGGATGTCCCTCAAGAAAGAGGGAAATATCACGTGATCCAAAAAGCCTCAGATTTTATTCAACATTGTGGGCAATGAGAGTAACGTTGATTTTACATGGACATCCTTTTTTCTTAAATTATGTGTACTGTATTTTGAACAATAAATACATTCAGAGCACGAAGTGAAACTGTTCTGGTAGCATTTTTTTTATCCTGAATTTGCTACCTACACAAAAGGTTGAATGGGGGAAGGGTAAAATGAATTTGAATCTATTATATAATGGGAAACAAAATATTTTCGGAATTCTCTCGAATCGCCACAAATGACCTTATTTTGAAAATCCTCTCAAACCAGGTGGAAGAAAACAGCTATTTGTGATATTTTATAAAGTTAGTTTTATAAGGTTAGTTTTATGCCATAATTGACAATTTTGCCGTAATTTGGTGACTATTTAGCGACAATTGGCAATGTCGCGTATTTTCCCGTATTTGCGAACCAAATTTTTCGTATTTTTTTCGAGGAAATATGGTCACCTGGGTTATATCCTCTCACAAAATCAACTGGAAACAGGTACGCTCGCAAGTATCCTCCTTTCTCCATCTTGGAATCTTATAACCCTATTCTGGTTCCAAGTAGTCGCCTAACGTCAAATATGACGTGAAGATTTGGTCATTTTCTCTGAATGACGTCAGTAAAAAAAAAAATCACGTCATTTCAAAGTCATTTAATGACCACGAACAATAAAGGTCAGGAAATAACGTGATACTTGATGACCTTAATAAAATATCAGGTCATTTCATGACCAGCAAAAGTCATGAAGGTCATGAAATGACGTGATATTAAATGGCGTAAATGATTTTGCGTCATAAAAATCACAAATTTCTTTCGAACTGAAAAAAATTCTGTCCCGGATGAAAATATCAAAATTATCCAAAATGTTTATTAATGAACCTTCAGAGGGTGTTTCAGAATTACCGTAGGCCTATTCGTTACTTGGTTGACACAAGATAAATCAAGTACTTTTAATTGCGATTTTGTAATTAATGTGTTCATATCAGTTATATATCATCAACACGTTATATAAATTATAATTATAATTAAATTATAAATTATAATATTATATATAAATTATGTATCATGTTTTTTACGGAAGATCAATTGAAAAAGATGCAATGAACTCTTTGACGTGAACTGAAAAAAATGAATTTTTTAAAATCTTTTTCTTTTCGATAATTATAAATAACGCAAATAATTATATTTATAATTATTATATTTTTTAAGGATAAAAAACATAAAAGAAAAAATAACTGCCATCGGCTAAACTCAGCAGGAGATAACTTAACGGAAATTGTACTATAAGTAATCAACGTTTGTCTAGTCTTCATAAAATAACCCTCACTGGGTACTGCTATGATAGCGCGATCGGTAGAGCTATGGCGTGAGATACATGGAGGAAAGAATACAAGGAGGTGACATCAGGCAGGAAAATTGAAGCCCTTGTGGCAAACCTATGGCCTGACAAGTAAGCCCAAACAAACCGCTCTTTTCCCTATACTCAACATGTTTCGCCGGATCGAATTCTTTTAAAATATTAATAAGTAAATAAATTTAAGCACCATGAGACTGCTTAATGCGTCTTCAGGTAATCTACATGATCCAACAAAGGGGAAGGATAAAACTTTATCCTTGTATATAAGGGGTTTTTATATTTTTAATTCATTTTTGAAAGGGGAAGATCATTTTTCACTTTCAAGTCGTCATAAGTTTTTAATTCAGTACCTTCAATTTATTTTGAAAATTTGATGTATTCCATTAATGTCTATGGGAATATGATTAATTAAAATAATATGAAGCTACAATAAGATGCAATTTTCATAATTTTTTCTTTTAACTGTTTATTTTGCCTTTTTGTTTCGGTCATCATTATGAGAGATCCGGGACATTTCGAAAGGGTTTCAGGCCCGTGGGTGCTCGTCTTAAGCTTTACATGAAAAATTTTGATTTCTAAATCAATTCTGAGGTGCTCGAGCACCTTCTGACAGGGCCGTAGCTAGGATTTTTGCCCCCGGAAGAAACATGATTCAGCTGCCCCGTGCCTCAAAGTACTGGAAGTACTCGAGCGTTCTCCGCCACTGTGTATTTATGGTTTTGCTGCCTTTAGGCCGTACAAATTTCGCCACCCTTCTTCCGTTCCACTCTCATATTCTTGAATACATATTACTGAAATATATGCCGCCCATCCGAACCTTCCGCTATATAGATGTAGTATTGAGAAAAAAATATTAAAAATAAAAAAACTTTTTTTACGAGCCGCGATAAGTCATTTCTCTGAACTATAGTATTTAGGAAAATAATCACTTGGGCTGTTTTTTATTTCCTCTTCATTTTGTACCTATTATACTTTGCTTTTAAAGTGGTATGTGTACGAAAATTTGACAAAAACACAGTTTCGAATTGAATTTGAAATCTAAAATTGTGTGTGTGTTTGTGTTCGAGTTTTTGTTCTACCTGGACTGGAAATATTTCTACAATATTTTAATATAAACAGTTGAAAGGCATTATATATGCTAATTTTTTGCATATACAGTATAATGTTTTTCGCAAAAAAAAAAAAATCAGATTTTTTCAAACACCGCTTGTTCAAGTGTCTTTAAACAGTGTCTCTCTCTCAGCACTGAGGTGTTACATGCTTTGGCATAATTTTTTAAAATTAAAATGCTGAGAGAGAGAAGAAATTTTGTGGCACAAGATATGGGTAAATTTTGGTTATTTTTGCAAAAGGTTCCATGTTGTTGAAATTAATATTCGAAAACAAATAACAATTAAAATTGTCAAAGCTTTCGTTCAATTGTATAAATATATACACAGAATTTGAGAAAAAATCCTGAGTTCCTGAAGAGAAAAGAAAATTTTTAAATGTTTTTGAAAACGGGGATGTTTCTCATAGGAAAGCATGGGAAGCACTGGCTTCATCTGGAAACCCTGATTCCATACTTTCTCAACTGACGCGCTGGTCACGCCACCTCCTATTATTCTTTCCTCCATACGTGAGATACATAGAGCAATCCTCGATTGCACTGGGTTCGAATTGCGGGCTACGCCATCACGTCCATTTTTTCACCTTCCGTCTCTTCGAATGGCACCATCTATCTCCTGAAAGTGGAACTATTTGCAAATAGTTATTTTTGTCGTTTCCAAAATGGATATAATGACCATTTTATCACGTCATGTTTGAGACATTTTATGACTTCCAAAAAACGTTTCTATTGACGTCAGTCGACAACTTGGGGTGGTACCATCTTAATTTCATATTTTGAAGTAAGGTTGGTAAACGCTCCTTTACTTCAAAATATGGAAGTTAGATAACAAATTCGTTAGCGGCAAATAGGGTTTCTGCATGAATTTTTTAATCACTTTTTCACCATAACTTTGAACTGTATAATAACGGTGACCATACATCCCGTATGTTTTAGAAAGTCGCGGTTTTTACTTAGAGGAGAAATAAAAGGTAAATATAGTCTATAAAAAACTTATATTTCTTCTCAATGGGATTTTCTATTTGTCTGGCTGTCCCACGCCTTTTTTGCAAAAATGTCCCGTTTTTTCACGTACTTTCAACGAAGCCAACTTGAGATTTATTCTTTAAATCAATAACTAAAATTATCTTCCCAACTCAGAAATTACATTACGACAATTACGACTACACATAAGTATGTTTATTTCACATATTTGTCATGTTTTTTTAAAATTCGCTGCAATTTTAAGTGGCGCTTCATTTTCCTTGATTATCGACTTATCTGTGATTTCAGCACGAGTTGGTGACTGCTTACTTTTGGCATCATTTTTGGCGATGCCCCGTATTTCGAGACCCAATTTCACGTATTTTTCCAGAGAAAATATTGTTTGCCTATGTATAATTATTTTTTAGAGATTACTTGCACCATACTAGCATCATGACCATGCGTCCTGTATTTCCTAGGAGAGAATTATTTTTCATAGTATTCAGCTAACTTACAGCCGTATTCACCGACAGAGTTTAAACTACAATCGCAAGTTAAAGGATTAGCGATCGACACGGATTGATTAAAATCCTCAATTTAACCAATCCGTTTCGATCTTCAATTCTTTCACCTGCGATTGTAGTTTAAACTGTGTTGGTGAATACGGCCGTAAATGTGTTATTGAAAATGTACATTCTGCCAATTATGGAAAGAGCGTTTACTCTGAAATTTTTTTCAATCTTGAATTCCTTATTTAACGCGAGTTGTGCATCAATGAAAAGTCCCGTTTTATTTAAATATGGTCATCGTGAATACCAGTAGCCGTTTCAAAGGCTATATCCATAATTGCAAACCATTTTTTCCACAGTTGGTTTAGCCTAAAGTTTGTAGCGTATTGTGATTGATACAAAGCGATAATTCAAATTTCCATAGATTGAGGTAGTGAAACTGAAGGAATCGGGCGTCGATTTCAGTCGGCAATCGAACTTTTAGTTGCTGCCAGAAGATGGGAAAACACGCTGAAAATAAAAAGAGGAAAAAATGGCAATAAAACTTCCAGAAAGTAAAATTGAAACCGGGTCGAACGCTGAAAAAAGCCACAAATAATGTGCCCGGCACCAGCTTCAAAAGCAAAAGGATACAGATGCTCGAATAGTTCAATAAGTTCAACTCCTTGATATACGAACCAGACGATGAGCTTTCGCGCGCGGTGGCGAAATTGAATCACCACAACGCCAGAGCTCAAGTGTCTGATCTGAACAAGATCAAAGGCTTAGTGGACCATTCTCTGCCGAGTCAGAAGTACGACGCCATCATGACGAAAGTTTCGTGGCTGTTGTCGGCGACGAAATACTATCGCAAAGTGAGGATCGAAGCAATGTGTTTCATCAAATGGCTGTTGGAATCCTCGACATTGCTCCTGCTGAAAAGTTGTATGAACATCATCGAAACTTACACGTCCCTCACTATGATTCGTTGAAACTATTCGATCTGCTTTTGGACTTGTGAACCGATTACATCAGTGCATCTGCGAAACTCATCAGTATTTTTTGGGAACTGATTACCTGTTTGAATCCTTCGGATAACCTCCGTGTCCTGCCGATCGTTCCCCTCAGTGATGAAGTATCTGTTCAGGAATGGAGGAGGTATGTTCTGAAACTTGTTTTGTCAAGCTACTTGATATAAATGTTTCCCGACTGCGAAAGGAAGAAAATTGTGATAAGATGGAATTTCCATGTCTTGCTGATTCTGAAACACGTTTTATTGTGAGGAAGATGACTGACGGAAAGATTGTTTCTCACCACTCTGATAATGTTCTTGTTCTGTGGGAAAATGATCCGAATAGACTGAGCTGTTTCTTATTCGACTTGGTTGGAGTCAAGGGCGTAGCCAGGGGGGGGGGACTTGGGGGTCTGGTTCCCCCCCCCGAAATGTGAGAAAATGACCGAAAAAAGGGAAAAAGATGGCCAAATCCATTGTTCTGTCACTTTGGCCCCCCCCCCCCCCGAACGAAATTTCTGGCTACGCCCCTGGTTGGAGTGCTCATGATGACTTTCGAAGAGGCATCTAATTGCTTAGGAAAGCCGTATTTTATCAATACTGAATCGATGAAAGATTCGAAAGAGTTGATGCAATCAGTTGTGAAATGTTTGGGCAGTTACGCAGAGTGGATTTGCATGTTGGAGAAGATGGATAAATACAAAGAAATGGTGGGGAAAATAAAGAGCTCCATATCCGAACGCATGCAGTCGTGTCTTTTTTCATCGTTTCCTGTAATGAATGCGAAAGTTATAGTTAGCTATACAAGAAGCACGATACTGAGCGTGATGATGAGCATCATGTTGAACTTTGTGCGAAGTGTTTTCGTTGTTGGTGCTGAATACTGTTGGATGCTCGTCAACCTATGTTAACTGGGTCTTGGCATTCCAACATGATGCCTGCCCTGACCATTAAACCTCCTCCGCCATAATGGTCGATTTCGCGGACATTGGAGGGTAGGTAGCGGGTCCCTGGTTCTCTCCATATGAACGTATGGCGAGAATCGGTGCTTAGGCTGAACCGGGACTCATCAGTGAAGAGAACGGTCGCCCATTGATCCATACTCCAATCTCTATGCACCATGATAAACAGATTCTTCTGTCCGTAGAAGTGAGTGGGACGCAAACAGCAGGTCTTCTTGCAAACAACCCTCTCTCACGAAGTCTTTTGGAAACAGTCACCCTTGATACACGGGTTCCTGTGGCTGCACACAAGTCACGAGAGAGCTGAGAAGCTGTAGCACTCCTGTTACGCCTCGCTATAATCGACAAATGGCGATCTTCTCTGGCCGTCGTGGCTCTTGGACGACCTTGCCCAGGCTTTCTCTCGATGGATCCGGTATCCTGGAACTGTTTCCATAAGTTACACACGACGCTGGGCGTTAAATTGAACTCTCTAAAAATCTGGACTTGAGATTGGCCTGCTTCTAGCCTCCCCACAATTCGCCACCTCATTCCATCATCTAAACATTGGTGGTTACTCGTTTTTACTGTTACAATTTGAAATTAACCGATTTCTGCAAAATAACACCAAGAAATTCGCCGAGGTGTACTAGCGAACTAAATGCGTCTTAACTTACGCGCGCTTATATAGACTGTTTCTCTACTGGCTCCGCCTACACACACGTGTACGCTTACGTATTTGACGTACAAGATTTGCATTTTTGTCTAGAAGCAGTGGTTTTACATTCAGTACAGGGTTGTAGTTATTAAAATAAAGAAATTTAGCTTTTTACATTTCATCACTTTTTCTTAAAAACCAAATTAGCAAGTTGCTACCCTGTTTTTCCCGAGGCCAACAAAAAAACTCCATGTTTTTCAGTGCAATATTCGCCAAGATATTAGAATTCAAAAAATTCCTGAAATGAGGGAAAGAACTGCATAAACTAATGGACAAGCTCATTTTAAGCCCCCATTTCAAATAATTATTGAATTCAAATATCTCAGCAAATTTTGCACTTAGAAAAAATAGAATTTTCTTTTGGTGGCCTCAGTAGAGACATGGCAATAACATTTCAATAACGTTTTTCAGGAGGTTTAGGTTTTTGGCCAAAATAAAAAGTTATTTTAATAACTATACACACACAACCCCTTTAAACATGAAGTATTTGGAGCTTGAACGTTATTTAAATATTTTTCTAATTGGAAGTATGCCTCTACAAACAATGGTTCACCAGTAATTTGAGGCAAAGGGACTTGCGTGTTCACGCAATATACACAACCCATAGGTCTCTTCTTATACGATGTGGTCATCTAATTTGTGCGCCTCATACCAAAACACCCTCTAAAGCAGATCTATACATATAGAAAAGATAATCGCCCAGAATGTTCAGACCATTTAGTTCAGTGCTAAGAGTTGACCTGAAAATATTCAAGTCTATGTATTTTTTCTTAGCTTAAAAAAAATTTCCATTTTTTATGAAGTGGTTAAAAAGCTCTCTGAAAGAGAAATGGCGATTCATCTGGAAAATTATTCTGAGGCATAGATACATATATTGATTAGGATCAAGTGACAACAACTGCTATGTTATTAGTGCATGCATTCATATCAACTGAAATGTTAATTACATAAGGCTAAAAAAACTGCAAAAAAATAATTCTTAGCCAAAAATTCTCAAATCGAGGTATTACTGCAATTGCTTGTATCCCCCCCCCCCCCATTAGCAGCCATGCCACAAAAACCTTAAAATTTATCCCTGTAAGTGGCAGAACAGAAATCACTAAACCCCCCCTTCAGAATGAGATATCTTTTTTAATGAATTTAGGCTTGAATTAGGCTTTCTTCAGATTTTCAGCAGGTGCTAACTAAGTGGTACAAGGATAAGTGCTCTATTGAGAAATCAACTTCAAAAAATATCTGGGCTTGTCAATGCTAGAACAAGAAACTTTTAAGGATAGGCGAGCTTAAAGGGTTAAAAAAGGTCAGTCATGCATCTAAATGTATGCTCATATGTAATAGCGAAACATTTTTGCTTACAAAAAATTATTTAAAGTATTTCTTAAATATTGCAATACACTGTTTTCAAATAGATGAATGTTAAAATAAAAATTTATTAAAAATTAAAAATCCGAAAAAAAACAGGTATATTAGTCATTAGCACCATGCCGGAAAATATTATTTTAAAAAGGTGTCATGGCAAGCAGATTTATGATTTTGTCATCCATCTCCCATTCTGGTCTAGTAACACCCCTGTAAATCATAGGTGGATACAGAAGGGGAAGTAATAGGGGCAATCACCCCACACTTCAGTGAAAAAAATTGTACTATTGGAATAGGTGGTACTCAAATCTGGGTCCCTCATTTGCCACACAAGTGATCTACCAACTAATCTATAGAAAGTACCTAGTACAACAGTATCTAGAGTCTTCAAAGAATAGCAGCTAAGCCAAAAAAACTTCGAGCAGAAAACAGAATAGTGGGCGGAAATCGATTGTGAATGAAAGAGTGCCAGGTGGCGGACATGCATTGTGTGCAGCAATAGAAGAGCTGCAGCACAATACTACAACTAAGGATCATCGCAAAGTATATACGTATACACTACAAGAAGAATCTTAGAACAAATTGGTTTTGATAGCTAGCAACGAATGAGAGTTCCTTTGATTTCACTGCAAAACCAAAGAAAATGGCATTTATGGGCTCGAGAATACCAAAATTGGACACTTGATGAATGGAAGAAGGTTGTCTGGTCTAACAAGTCAATATTTCTTCGCCATGACATTGATGGCAGGGTCCATGTGTGCCACAAGTACCACAAAGCCTTGGATCTGGCATGCCACATGTCAAATGTTCAAGAAGCAAAAAGCAAATATCACAATTTCAATCAACAAAATCCAAAATAAATAAATAAAATTTAGAATACTATAAGCACTGAAGCAAAAGAAATAATTATAGTAAAACTGAACATATTCTCCTAACCATCGAAATACTCACCAACCGATTACAAAAATAATTCTGTGAAAAATAGGTTCAACCCCTCCCCATAATAAGATTTGATTTGGTGCCAAGCATGGGTGGAGATACAGGGGGGGGGGGGCGGTGCCCTCCCAGCATCAAATGGGAGTCAACTGATCTAATGTATATATGCATATATATGTTGACATCATCATCATTGTGCCCCCCCCCCCCCCAGACTTTTAAGTCTATCTCCACCTATGGTGCCAAGAGAGACTTGCCTTATATACACTGGTGTAAGAAATTAAGAGAATTTGCAGACTTGGTTGATTATCTCTAGAACTACTGTACCGATTTTAATGAAATTTGATATGTACATACATTGATACAATACAAAACAAATAATCATTCAATAATTGTAATACACACGCATGATCGTGCGTAACACTCATTGGAGTCGAAGGTATGAAACAGCGGTTGCAGAATAAACAAAAAAATGGGTTAATGGGGGGGGGGGGTATGGTCCACTCTTACAGACATACAGGTCTCGCAGCATGATTTCATACTTGAAATAAGGCAGTTTATCATTTCCTGTGGCAATTGGTCCCACTCATTTAGCAACGCTGTTTTGATTCCCTGGATGGTTCCCGGAGGAGGGTTGCGAGTTGCAATTGCCCTCCGCAGAGCGTCCCAGACATGCTCTATAGGGTTAAGATCTGGAGATCAGGCTGGCCAATCCATCCGGCGAATATCCTCACTCTCTAGAAAATCGTAGAGCAGAAGAGCTCTATGTGGCCTCGTGTTATCGTCCATTAAAATGAAGTCAGGGCCAACTGCACCCCTGAAAAGGCGAACATAGGGCTCCAAGACCTCATCCCTATACCTCACACCAGTCACAGCGCCTCTTTCAAAGACATGGAGAGGTGTGCGGCCATCCAACATGATGCCTGCCCAGACCATTAAACCTCCTCCGCCATAATGGTCGATTTCGCGGACATTGGAGGGTAGGTAGCGGGTCCCTGGTTCTCTCCATATGAACGTATGGCGAGAATCGGTGCTTAGGCTGAACCGGGACTCATCAGTGAAGAGAACGGTCGCCCATTGATCCATACTCCAATCTCTATGCACCATGATAAACGGATTCTTCTGTCCGTAGAAGTGAGTGGGACGCAAACAGCAGGTCTTCTTGCAAACAACCCTCTCTCACGAAGTCTTTTGGAAACAGTCACCCTTGATACACGGGTTCCTGTGGCTGCACACAAGTCACGAGAGAGCTGAGAAGCTGTAGCACTCCTGTTACGCCTCGCTATAATCGACAAATGGCGATCTTCTCTGGCCGTCGTGGCTCTTGGACGACCTTGCCCAGGCTTTCTCTCGATGGATCCGGTATCCTGGAACTGTTTCCATAAGTTACACACGACGCTGGGCGTTAAATTGAACTCTCTAAAAATCTGGACTTGAGATTGGCCTGCTTCTAGCCTCCCCACAATTCGCCACCTCATTCCATCATCTAAACATTGGTGGTTACTCGTTTTTACTGTTACAATTTGAAATTAACCGATTTCTGCAAAATAACACCAAGAAATTCGCCGAGGTGTACTAGCGAACTAAATGCGTCTTAACTTACGCGCGCTTATATAGACTGTTTCTCTACTGGCTCCGCCTACACACACGTGTACGCTTACGTATTTGACGTACAAGATTTGCATTTTTGTCTAGAAGCAGTGGTTTTACATTCAGTTCAGTTCTTTTCATGAAATTTGATAAAATATGCAAATTCTCTTTCTTTTTAATGGGAGTTACAAATTTCAAATTTTTTTTTAACTACAAGTTATCGATTTGCCTGTTTTTCCTTCAAAAAATGCTTAATTAAAGCTGCGGTTCTTCGATGTAATTTATATGGCCCCATAATTAATTTAAAAACATCCTAAACTATATGGATTGATGCAATTAGATAATATAAGACAATACGGAGACATTAATTCTCTTTTTCCTGCTTGAGAAGATACAAATAAAAATTTGAAATCAATGTTATTGCATGAATATCGACCTCAAAAGTGCGTCTGGCTCATTATTTCGTATTTAATTCTTTAGGCTTCGTATCTCGAAGCGAGCTCAATATTTCGAAAACCAAACATTCAATTTTTAAAATTATTGAAGTGGCGGAAAATCCCACTAATTTTTCGCATTTCTACGCTAAAATCGACAATTTTAACATTGATCTCTATGGGAATCATCCAGTGTATGTCCTCCAGGAGTGATGCTGATGATTATTATGACGTCGATTCGAAAAGCCTCATGGGGGTAGTCCGGAATCAAAGCGATAGGGAGTTGCTCCAGATCAACTTAAACAGGATTGGAGCATGGGCAAATGAATGGAGCATGACGTTTAGCATAAAGTTCATGGTTGCACATTGTTTCGAACAACCCACGTTATAAGTTGAATGGTGTCACTATTCCGGATGCAACTATAGTCACCGATTTGGGAATTCTTATTGACGAGCGGATAAGGTTTTCTGAACATTGTTCAGCGGTGATCAAAAAAGCATATAGAATGACTGGTTTCATTTTCGAAAAGGTCTCTCCGCGTTTTCCTAAAGTCATTCCTCCTCTTAGTTCGTCCTGGACTGGAGTATGCTGTAAGGTTTTGGAGACCATACGTACAGAGGGACATAGACTTGGTTGAAGGGGTGCAGAAAAGAGCTACGCGTGTTCTTATTGGCACACGGGGCTTGAGTTATGAAGAGAGACTTTTTTTAAATATGTTTACATTGGAGGAACGCAGGTGTCGGATATGTACAACCTCTGACAATAAAGTTCGGTGAATAGTTCTGTAGCATTAACGTAGATGAAATGTTGACGAAAGTTACCTTACTGTCCTTCGAAATAGTCACCTCTCATTACTATGCACCGCTGAGATCTCCTATACATGTCCTGGAAACTTTGCAAGAAGTCTTCTTTTGGGATGGAGTTCAAAAGCCTCGTCACGTTTCGTTGGATGTCAGGAATATCTTTAAATCTCTTTCCTTTCAAAGCGAGTTTGAGTCGTGGGAATAGGAAGAAGTCTGGAGGATTGAGATCTGGCGAGTATGGTGGATATTCAATTTGCACCACCCCCTTTTTTGCCACGAACTGTTTGACGATATTGGCTGTGTGAGGGCGAGCATTGTCGTGAACAAGAAACCATGAACCTTGTTGTGCGTACTGAGGTCGTACCCTGCGTAGACGTTTCATGAAACGGGCCAAAATTTCAATGTACTTTGCAGCATTCATCGTCATTCCCTCAGGTAGAAATTCCTTGTGGATAATGCAACGGGGATTGTCAGAAACACTTTTCCGGCCTTCTCTAAAACGGGCGAACCACTCGTGCACACACTTCATGGACAGTGCTTGATCTTCATAAACACGTACCAGCATCGCATGAGTTTTTTCGGTGTCTTGCCAAGCTTAAAACAAAACTTTAAATTGATCTTTTGTTCGTTCATTTTCCTGTTCTCAGTTAAGAACCAACGCACTAAACAAGCACTTTGTAAAACAAGTCTTTCACGGAACACACACGACGCTCAACTGAACAACGGTGGCGGCAGATGGTCAACACCTGCCGCTACGCATGTGCAGCGTTTTGCTTCGCCAGTGTTACCAGATCAGCCGTTGTGACTTCATTCACCGAACTTTATTGTCAGAGGTTGTATGATCGAAGTGTTCAAAATTTTCAACGGGATGGATAGGTGGACCATGAACTTTTAGTGCACCACCAATCGACTGCCTTTACAAGGGGACACCAATATCGATTGGTAAGGGACAATTCTAGGTTATGGTGTCGCAGGGAATTTTTCTCTAATAGGGTTGTTAATAAATGGAATAGCTTACCCCCGGAGGTAGCAAATTCTAACACAATTGACACGTTTAAAAAGAAATACGAAAAAAAGAAATATGATAAACTTGAAGTCGAGAAGCTATCCATACTTAGAATAAGACAACCATAAGTATTAATTATGGGCACTGTGTATGGTATTTTATCATGTGTATATATTATTCCTAATTGCATTTTTAATGGAGTGCTGTATTTTTTTAAATATATGACATCCATATTTGTTATGGGCATCTTTTTCTTAGTCACCTTGTTGGGCATTTTGCCTGTTGTGGCGTTGTATTTATTTTTAAGAGACTATCTTTATAAAACCAAAGGATTTTCTCGGAGTGGGGGGTGATAAATCCCCCTTTTGTGTACGCCAAAATGTACAGGAATGCTTTTAATTAAAATAAAAAGTATACAAATAACATGTAAAATTCAGATGAATCATTCATATTGCGAGGAGGGTTGTAGTTATTAAAATAAAGAAATTTAGCTTTTTACATTTCATCACTTTTTCTTAAAAACCAAATTAGCAAGTTGCTACCCTGTTTTTCCCGAGGCCAACAAAAAAACTCCATGTTTTTCAGTGCAATATTCGCCAAGATATTAGAATTCAAAAAATTCCTGAAATGAGGGAAAGAACTGCATAAACTAATGGACAAGCTCATTTTAAGCCCCCATTTCAAATAATTATTGAATTCAAATATCTCAGCAAATTTTGCACTTAGAAAAAATAGAATTTTCTTTTGGTGGCCTCAGTAGAGACATGGCAATAACATTTCAATAACGTTTTTCAGGAGGTTTAGGTTTTTGGCCAAAATAAAAAGTTATTTTAATAACTATACACACACAACCCCTTTAAACATGAAGTATTTGGAGCTTGAACGTTATTTAAATATTTTTCTAATTGGAAGTATGCCTCTACAAACAATGGTTCACCAGTAATTTGAGGCAAAGGGACTTGCGTGTTCACGCAATATACACAACCCATAGGTCTCTTCTTATACGATGTGGTCATCTAATTTGTGCGCCTCATACCAAAACACCCTCTAAAGCAGATCTATACATATAGAAAAGATAATCGCCCAGAATGTTCAGACCATTTAGTTCAGTGCTAAGAGTTGACCTGAAAATATTCAAGTCTATGTATTTTTTCTTAGCTTAAAAAAAATTTCCATTTTTTATGAAGTGGTTAAAAAGCTCTCTGAAAGAGAAATGGCGATTCATCTGGAAAATTATTCTGAGGCATAGATACATATATTGATTAGGATCAAGTGACAACAACTGCTATGTTATTAGTGCATGCATTCATATCAACTGAAATGTTAATTACATAAGGCTAAAAAAAGTGCAAAAAAATAATTCTTAGCCAAAAATTCTCAAATCGAGGTATTACTGCAATTGCTTGTATCCCCCCCCCCCCCATTAGCAGCCATGCCACAAAAACCTTAAAATTTATCCCTGTAAGTGGCAGAACAGAAATCACTAAACCCCCCCTTCAGAATGAGATATCTTTTTTAATGAATTTAGGCTTGAATTAGGCTTTCTTCAGATTTTCAGCAGGTGCTAACTAAGTGGTACAAGGATAAGTGCTCTACTGAGAAATCAACTTCAAAAAATATCTGGGCTTGTCAATGCTAGAACAAGAAACTTTTAAGGATAGGCGAGCTTAAAGGGTTAAAAAAGGTCAGTCATGCATCTAAATGTATGCTCATATGTAATAGCGAAACATTTTTGCTTACAAAAAATTATTTAAAGTATTTCTTAAATATTGCAATACACTGTTTTCAAATAGATGAATGTTAAAATAAAAATTTATTAAAAATTAAAAATCCGAAAAAAAAACAGGTATATTAGTCATTAGCACCATGCCGGAAAATATTATTTTAAAAAGGTGTCATGGCAAGCAGATTTATGATTTTGTCATCCATCTCCCATTCTGGTCTAGTAACACCCCTGTAAATCATAGGTGGATACAGAAGGGGAAGTAATAGGGGCAATCACCCCACACTTCAGTGAAAAAAATTGTACTATTGGAATAGGTGGTACTCAAATCTGGGTCCCTCATTTGCCACACAAGTGATCTACCAACTAATCTATAGAAAGTACCTAGTACAACAGTATCTAGAGTCTTCAAAGAATAGCAGCTAAGCCAAAAAAACTTCGAGCAGAAAACAGAATAGTGGGCGGAAATCGATTGTGAATGAAAGAGTGCCAGGTGGCGGACATGCATTGTGTGCAGCAATAGAAGAGCTGCAGCACAATACTACAACTAAGGATCATCGCAAAGTATATACGTATACACTACAAGAAGAATCTTAGAACAAATTGGTTTTGATAGCTAGCAACGAATGAGAGTTCCTTTGATTTCACTGCAAAACCAAAGAAAATGGCATTTATGGGCTCGAGAATACCAAAATTGGACACTTGATGAATGGAAGAAGGTTGTCTG
Organism: Pholcus phalangioides; assembly: GCF_987345545.1. Classification (NCBI taxonomy): domain Eukaryota; kingdom Metazoa; phylum Arthropoda; class Arachnida; order Araneae; family Pholcidae; genus Pholcus; species Pholcus phalangioides. Next base: position 57,873,712 of record NW_028301610.1, on the reverse strand, counting down.
GTCTAACAAGTCAATATTTCTTCGCCATGACATTGATGGCAGGGTCCATGTGTGCCACAAGTACCACAAAGCCTTGGATCTGGCATGCCACATGTCAAATGTTCAAGAAGCAAAAAGCAAATATCACAATTTCAATCAACAAAATCCAAAATAAATAAATAAAATTTAGAATACTATAAGCACTGAAGCAAAAGAAATAATTATAGTAAAACTGAACATATTCTCCTAACCATCGAAATACTCACCAACCGATTACAAAAATAATTCTGTGAAAAATAGGTTCAACCCCTCCCCATAATAAGATTTGATTTGGTGCCAAGCATGGGTGGAGATACAGGGGGGGGGGGGGGCGGTGCCCTCCCAGCATCAAATGGGAGTCAACTGATCTAATGTATATATGCATATATATGTTGACATCATCATCATTGTGCCCCCCCCCCCAGACTTTTAAGTCTATCTCCACCTATGGTGCCAAGAGAGACTTGCCTTATATACACTGGTGTAAGAAATTAAGAGAATTTGCAGACTTGGTTGATTATCTCTAGAACTACTGTACCGATTTTAATGAAATTTGATATGTACATACATTGATACAATACAAAACAAATAATCATTCAATAATTGTAATACACACGCATGATCGTGCGTAACACTCATTGGAGTCGAAGGTATGACACAGCGGTTGCAGAATAAACAAAAAAATGGGTTAATAGGGGGGGGGGGTATGGTCCACTCTTACAGACATACAGGTCTCGCAGCATGATTTCATACTTGAAATAAGGCAGTTTATCATTTCCTGTGGCAATTGGTCCCACTCATTTAGCAACGCTGTTTTGATTCCCTGGATGGTTCCCGGAGGAGGGTTGCGAGTTGCAATTGCCCTCCGCAGAGCGTCCCAGACATGCTCTATAGGGTTAAGATCTGGAGATCAGGCTGGCCAATCCATCCGGCGAATATCCTCACTCTCTAGAAAATCGTAGAGCAGAAGAGCTCTATGTGGCCTCGTGTTATCGTCCATTAAAATGAAGTCAGGGCCAACTGCACCCCTGAAAAGGCGAACATAGGGCTCCAAGACCTCATCCCTATACCTCACACCAGTCACAGCGCCTCTTTCAAAGACATGGAGAGGTGTGCGGCCATCCAACATGATGCCTGCCCAGACCATTAAACCTCCTCCGCCATAATGGTCGATTTCGCGGACATTGGAGGGTAGGTAGCGGGTCCCTGGTTCTCTCCATATGAACGTATGGCGAGAATCGGTGCTTAGGCTGAACCGGGACTCATCAGTGAAGAGAACGGTCGCCCATTGATCCATACTCCAATCTCTATGCACCATGATAAACGGATTCTTCTGTCCGTAGAAGTGAGTGGGACGCAAACAGCAGGTCTTCTTGCAAACAACCCTCTCTCACGAAGTCTTTTGGAAACAGTCACCCTTGATACACGGGTTCCTGTGGCTGCACACAAGTCACGAGAGAGCTGAGAAGCTGTAGCACTCCTGTTACGCCTCGCTATAATCGACAAATGGCGATCTTCTCTGGCCGTCGTGGCTCTTGGACGACCTTGCCCAGGCTTTCTCTCGATGGATCCGGTATCCTGGAACTGTTTCCATAAGTTACACACGACGCTGGGCGTTAAATTGAACTCTCTAAAAATCTGGACTTGAGATTGGCCTGCTTCTAGCCTCCCCACAATTCGCCACCTCATTCCATCATCTAAACATTGGTGGTTACTCGTTTTTACTGTTACAATTTGAAATTAACCGATTTCTGCAAAATAACACCAAGAAATTCGCCGAGGTGTACTAGCGAACTAAATGCGTCTTAACTTACGCGCGCTTATATAGACTGTTTCTCTACTGGCTCCGCCTACACACACGTGTACGCTTACGTATTTGACGTACAAGATTTGCATTTTTGTCTAGAAGCAGTGGTTTTACATTCAGTTCAGTTCTTTTCATGAAATTTGATAAAATATGCAAATTCTCTTTCTTTTTAATGGGAGTTACAAATTTCAAATTTTTTTTTAACTACAAGTTATCGATTTGCCTGTTTTTCCTTCAAAAAATGCTTAATTAAAGCTGCGGTTCTTCGATGTAATTTATATGGCCCCATAATTAATTTAAAAACATCCTAAACTATATGGATTGATGCAATTAGATAATATAAGACAATACGGAGACATTAATTCTCTTTTTCCTGCTTGAGAAGATACAAATAAAAATTTGAAATCAATGTTATTGCATGAATATCGACCTCAAAAGTGCGTCTGGCTCATTATTTCGTATTTAATTCTTTAGGCTTCGTATCTCGAAGCGAGCTCAATATTTCGAAAACCAAACATTCAATTTTTAAAATTATTGAAGTGGCGGAAAATCCCACTAATTTTTCGCATTTCTACGCTAAAATCGACAATTTTAACATTGATCTCTATGGGAATCATCCAGTGTATGTCCTCCAGGAGTGATGCTGATGATTATTATGACGTCGATTCGAAAAGCCTCATGGGGGTAGTCCGGAATCAAAGCGATAGGGAGTTGCTCCAGATCAACTTAAACAGGATTGGAGCATGGGCAAATGAATGGAGCATGACGTTTAGCATAAAGTTCATGGTTGCACATTGTTTCGAACAACCCACGTTATAAGTTGAATGGTGTCACTATTCCGGATGCAACTATAGTCACCGATTTGGGAATTCTTATTGACGAGCGGATAAGGTTTTCTGAACATTGTTCAGCGGTGATCAAAAAAGCATATAGAATGACTGGTTTCATTTTCGAAAAGGTCTCTCCGCGTTTTCCTAAAGTCATTCCTCCTCTTAGTTCGTCCTGGACTGGAGTATGCTGTAAGGTTTTGGAGACCATACGTACAGAGGGACATAGACTTGGTTGAAGGGGTGCAGAAAAGAGCTACGCGTGTTCTTATTGGCACACGGGGCTTGAGTTATGAAGAGAGACTTTTTTTAAATATGTTTACATTGGAGGAACGCAGGTGTCGGATATGTACAACCTCTGACAATAAAGTTCGGTGAATAGTTCTGTAGCATTAACGTAGATGAAATGTTGACGAAAGTTACCTTACTGTCCTTCGAAATAGTCACCTCTCATTACTATGCACCGCTGAGATCTCCTATACATGTCCTGGTAACTTTGCAAGAAGTCTTCTTTTGGGATGGAGTTCAAAAGCCTCGTCACGTTTCGTTGGATGTCAGGAATATCTTTAAATCTCTTTCCTTTCAAAGCGAGTTTGAGTCGTGGGAATAGGAAGAAGTCTGGAGGATTGAGATCTGGCGAGTATGGTGGATATTCAATTTGCACCACCCCCTTTTTTGCCACGAACTGTTTGACGATATTGGCTGTGTGAGGGCGAGCATTGTCGTGAACAAGAAACCATGAACCTTGTTGTGCGTACTGAGGTCGTACCCTGCGTAGACGTTTCATGAAACGGGCCAAAATTTCAATGTACTTTGCAGCATTCATCGTCATTCCCTCAGGTAGAAATTCCTTGTGGATAATGCAACGGGGATTGTCAGAAACACTTTTCCGGCCTTCTCTAAAACGGGCGAACCACTCGTGCACACACTTCATGGACAGTGCTTGATCTTCATAAACACGTACCAGCATCGCATGAGTTTTTTCGGTGTCTTGCCAAGCTTAAAACAAAACTTTAAATTGATCTTTTGTTCGTTCATTTTCCTGTTCTCAGTTAAGAACCAACGCACTAAACAAGCACTTTGTAAAACAAGTCTTTCACGGAACACACACGACGCTCAACTGAACAACGGTGGCGGCAGATGGTCAACACCTGCCGCTACGCATGTGCAGCGTTTTGCTTCGCCAGTGTTACCAGATCAGCCGTTGTGACTTCATTCACCGAACTTTATTGTCAGAGGTTGTATGATCGAAGTGTTCAAAATTTTCAACGGGATGGATAGGTGGACCATGAACTTTTAGTGCACCACCAATCGACTGCCTTTACAAGGGGACACCAATATCGATTGGTAAGGGACAATTCTAGGTTATGGTGTCGCAGGGAATTTTTCTCTAATAGGGTTGTTAATAAATGGAATAGCTTACCCCCGGAGGTAGCAAATTCTAACACAATTGACACGTTTAAAAAGAAATACGAAAAAAAGAAATATGATAAACTTGAAGTCGAGAAGCTATCCATACTTAGAATAAGACAACCATAAGTATTAATTATGGGCACTGTGTATGGTATTTTATCATGTGTATATATTATTCCTAATTGCATTTTTAATGGAGTGCTGTATTTTTTTAAATATATGACATCCATATTTGTTATGGGCATCTTTTTCTTAGTCACCTTGTTGGGCATTTTGCCTGTTGTGGCGTTGTATTTATTTTTAAGAGACTATCTTTATAAAACCAAAGGATTTTCTCGGAGTGGGGGGTGATAAATCCCCCTTTTGTGTACGCCAAAATGTACAGGAATGCTTTTAATTAAAATAAAAAGTATACAAATAACATGTAAAATTCAGATGAATCATTCATATTGCGAGGAGGGTTGTAGTTATTAAAATAAAGAAATTTAGCTTTTTACATTTCATCACTTTTTCTTAAAAACCAAATTAGCAAGTTGCTACCCTGTTTTTCCCGAGGCCAACAAAAAAACTCCATGTTTTTCAGTGCAATATTCGCCAAGATATTAGAATTCAAAAAATTCCTGAAATGAGGGAAAGAACTGCATAAACTAATGGACAAGCTCATTTTAAGCCCCCATTTCAAATAATTATTGAATTCAAATATCTCAGCAAATTTTGCACTTAGAAAAAATAGAATTTTCTTTTGGTGGCCTCAGTAGAGACATGGCAATAACATTTCAATAACGTTTTTCAGGAGGTTTAGGTTTTTGGCCAAAATAAAAAGTTATTTTAATAACTATACACACACAACCCCTTTAAACATGAAGTATTTGGAGCTTGAACGTTATTTAAATATTTTTCTAATTGGAAGTATGCCTCTACAAACAATGGTTCACCAGTAATTTGAGGCAAAGGGACTTGCGTGTTCACGCAATATACACAACCCATAGGTCTCTTCTTATACGATGTGGTCATCTAATTTGTGCGCCTCATACCAAAACACCCTCTAAAGCAGATCTATACATATAGAAAAGATAATCGCCCAGAATGTTCAGACCATTTAGTTCAGTGCTAAGAGTTGACCTGAAAATATTCAAGTCTATGTATTTTTTCTTAGCTTAAAAAAAATTTCCATTTTTTATGAAGTGGTTAAAAAGCTCTCTGAAAGAGAAATGGCGATTCATCTGGAAAATTATTCTGAGGCATAGATACATATATTGATTAGGATCAAGTGACAACAACTGCTATGTTATTAGTGCATGCATTCATATCAACTGAAATGTTAATTACATAAGGCTAAAAAAAGTGCAAAAAAATAATTCTTAGCCAAAAATTCTCAAATCGAGGTATTACTGCAATTGCTTGTATCCCCCCCCCCCCCCATTAGCAGCCATGCCACAAAAACCTTAAAATTTATCCCTGTAAGTGGCAGAACAGAAATCACTAAACCCCCCCTTCAGAATGAGATATCTTTTTTAATGAATTTAGGCTTGAATTAGGCTTTCTTCAGATTTTCAGCAGGTGCTAACTAAGTGGTACAAGGATAAGTGCTCTACTGAGAAATCAACTTCAAAAAATATCTGGGCTTGTCAATGCTAGAACAAGAAACTTTTAAGGATAGGCGAGCTTAAAGGGTTAAAAAAGGTCAGTCATGCATCTAAATGTATGCTCATATGTAATAGCGAAACATTTTTGCTTACAAAAAATTATTTAAAGTATTTCTTAAATATTGCAATACACTGTTTTCAAATAGATGAATGTTAAAATAAAAATTTATTAAAAATTAAAAATCCGAAAAAAAAACAGGTATATTAGTCATTAGCACCATGCCGGAAAATATTATTTTAAAAAGGTGTCATGGCAAGCAGATTTATGATTTTGTCATCCATCTCCCATTCTGGTCTAGTAACACCCCTGTAAATCATAGGTGGATACAGAAGGGGAAGTAATAGGGGCAATCACCCCACACTTCAGTGAAAAAAATTGTACTATTGGAATAGGTGGTACTCAAATCTGGGTCCCTCATTTGCCACACAAGTGATCTACCAACTAATCTATAGAAAGTACCTAGTACAACAGTATCTAGAGTCTTCAAAGAATAGCAGCTAAGCCAAAAAAACTTCGAGCAGAAAACAGAATAGTGGGCGGAAATCGATTGTGAATGAAAGAGTGCCAGGTGGCGGACATGCATTGTGTGCAGCAATAGAAGAGCTGCAGCACAATACTACAACTAAGGATCATCGCAAAGTATATACGTATACACTACAAGAAGAATCTTAGAACAAATTGGTTTTGATAGCTAGCAACGAATGAGAGTTCCTTTGATTTCACTGCAAAACCAAAGAAAATGGCATTTATGGGCTCGAGAATACCAAAATTGGACACTTGATGAATGGAAGAAGGTTGTCTGGTCTAACAAGTCAATATTTCTTCGCCATGACATTGATGGCAGGGTCCATGTGTGCCACAAGTACCACAAAGCCTTGGATCTGGCATGCCACATGTCAAATGTTCAAGAAGCAAAAAGCAAATATCACAATTTCAATCAACAAAATCCAAAATAAATAAATAAAATTTAGAATACTATAAGCACTGAAGCAAAAGAAATAATTATAGTAAAACTGAACATATTCTCCTAACCATCGAAATACTCACCAACCGATTACAAAAATAATTCTGTGAAAAATAGGTTCAACCCCTCCCCATAATAAGATTTGATTTGGTGCCAAGCATGGGTGGAGATACAGGGGGGGGGGCGGTGCCCTCCCAGCATCAAATGGGAGTCAACTGATCTAATGTATATATGCATATATATGTTGACATCATCATCATTGTGCCCCCCCCCCCCCCAGACTTTTAAGTCTATCTCCACCTATGGTGCCAAGAGAGACTTGCCTTATATACACTGGTGTAAGAAATTAAGAGAATTTGCAGACTTGGTTGATTATCTCTAGAACTACTGTACCGATTTTAATGAAATTTGATATGTACATACATTGATACAATACAAAACAAATAATCATTCAATAATTGTAATACACACGCATGATCGTGCGTAACACTCATTGGAGTCGAAGGTATGAAACAGCGGTTGCAGAATAAACAAAAAAATGGGTTAATGGGGGGGGGGGGTATGGTCCACTCTTACAGACATACAGGTCTCGCAGCATGATTTCATACTTGAAATAAGGCAGTTTATCATTTCCTGTGGCAATTGGTCCCACTCATTTAGCAACGCTGTTTTGATTCCCTGGATGGTTCCCGGAGGAGGGTTGCGAGTTGCAATTGCCCTCCGCAGAGCGTCCCAGACATGCTCTATAGGGTTAAGATCTGGAGATCGGGCTGGCCAATCCATCCGGCGAATATCCTCACTCTCTAGAAAATCGTAGAGCAGAAGAGCTCTATGTGGCCTCGTGTTATCGTCCATTAAAATGAAGTCAGGGCCAACTGCACCCCTGAAAAGGCGAACATAGGGCTCCAAGACCTCATCCCTATACCTCACACCAGTCACAGCGCCTCTTTCAAAGACATGGAGAGGTGTGCGGCCATCCAACATGATGCCTGCCCAGACCATTAAACCTCCTCCGCCATAATGGTCGATTTCGCGGACATTGGAGGGTAGGTAGCGGGTCCCTGGTTCTCTCCATATGAACGTATGGCGAGAATCGGTGCTTAGGCTGAACCGGGACTCATCAGTGAAGAGAACGGTCGCCCATTGATCCATACTCCAATCTCTATGCACCATGATAAACAGATTCTTCTGTCCGTAGAAGTGAGTGGGACGCAAACAGCAGGTCTTCTTGCAAACAACCCTCTCTCACGAAGTCTTTTGGAAACAGTCACCCTTGATACACGGGTTCCTGTGGTTGCATACAAGTCACGAGAGAGCTGAGAAGCTGTAGCACTCCTGTTACGTCTCGCTATAATCGACAAATGGCGATCTTCTCTGGCGGTCGTGGCTCTTGGACGACCTTGCCCAGGCTTTCTCTCGATGGATCCGGTATCCTGGAACTGTTTCCATAAGTGATACACGACGCTGGGCGTTAAATTGAACTCTCTACAAATCTGCACTTGAGATTGGCCTGCTTCTAGCCTCCCCACAATTCGCCACCTCATTCCATCATCTAAACATTGGTGGTTACTCGTTTTTACTGTTACAATTTGAAATTAACCGATTTCTGCAAAATAACACCAAGAAATTCGCCGAGGTGTACTAGCGAACTAAATGCGTCTTAACTTGCGCGCGCTTATAAAGACGGTTTCTCTACTGGCTCCGCCTACACACACGTGTACACTTACGTATTTGACGTACAAGATTTGCATTTTTGTCTAGAAGCAGTGGTTTTACATTCAGTTCAGTTCTTTTCATGAAATTCGATAAAATATGCAAATTCTCTTACTTTATTTCACCAGTGTATATCTTCCCCTATATTTAAACTTTTATGTAAAAATTTAATGTCATTAATACAAATACAATGCCACATCAGGCAAATTTCCCAATGATGTGGCTGAGCCTCGTATATTATTCCTATACAAGCACATTGCACGTACCATTTTATCATTTAATAATTTTGTTTGCAGATAAAAGTTGCAGGAAATCATAAAAAGTATCATCAGGGCCATAACTAATATTTGTGGGGGGAAAGGAAGAGATAAACATGATTTTTGCCATCCCATCACTGTAAAATTCCATTTTATAACAGCGTTCTTGTTCTCACCTAAAATTTGCCAGACAGTTGTCACCCTCTATATTTTTGGCCCTGAGTATCATTACTCACCATCTTTCACCTTTTGAAGGCCTCACAAATATCTCCAGAAGGAAAATAATCTACATTAACCCTCAATCTTTTTTGCGATGAACTGAAATTAAATAATCCAATTTATATATTTTCTTTATTTTATGAGGTGATGAATGACCGAGGTTTAATTTTTTCATGTCGAATTATCCTGTGCTAATGTAGGAGACTATTTTCCTACCTAAAAATATTAGCGAGGCTTTTGAAAAGTGAAAGAAGGGGTGAGGGTTAATTCCCAATATAATGTATACCTTTTTGCCCCCAAATTTTCAAGTATATCAAAACAGTGACATGTCTCAAACATTTTCCTCCCTAGCATTAAAACACAAATGTTCAGTGTTATCACTAACCCGCTTCCAACCCTAGCAAATAACAAGCTAATCGGCTCTGCCCAGTAAATAGTTGCCAGATAGCAGTATACCATATATTGGGAAATTACGGCATCTAACACCACATCATTACTGGATGTTTGCAGAGGGACAACAACGCTCACACACAGAGTCCGCTATCAGAGCAGCAGTTTTTATTCCCTGATTACTCAAATCATGTGAAGTGAATATTGTTTTTAACAAACAATTAAGGCAATAGTTTGGTCTCTGATCCAAGTTCTGAGGTGCACAGCTAAAGACTAGGCTTTGAGAGTGCCTATTGTGCTCTAACAAAATGAAAACAAGTTATAAATCTATTGTCCCCATAAAATTGATGAAAAAGTGAAAGATAATTTTTTTAAAAAGTGTGACAAAATTCTTTTCCAGGATATCAGCGATTGTCCTAGTTAACGAGCACTATGAGAAAATGAGCCCATCTACCAAAATAGATGGAATGAATCAGGAGGCGCCCTTACCAGACGCTGAGCCTGGTGCAAAAATAATAGCGAGGCCCCATCAGAATCAATTTTTATATTCTACAGGAGGGCAGGAATTGACATACCAAAATTCATACATTATTACAAGATATACAGGAATGTTGAAAAAAAAAATGTAGACAATTAAATCATGGGCGGAGATACGCCCCCCCCCCCCAACGTCAAAAGTGGAGTGGGCAGATCTAATGTGTATGTGTGTATATGATTGCCTGAGAACTAATGAATGTTCAGAATCGATTAACCAAAAATAAGAAAAATAATTGACAAATTCCAGCACCCATGAAAATTCAGAAAAAAATGAAATATTTTCATAACGGTTGAAAATTTTGAATAAATGAAAATTAATTCCAGAAACTCGTAAATTCAAAAATTGTTCCAAAATTTTGTGGAAAATCATAATTATATCTTATTATTTGAAATTCCAGAATGAATGAAAATTCAGAATTTGTGAAATATATTACCGTAAATGCGAGGCCCAGTGCACACCCCTAAGGGTAGCTCGGGAATGAATGCGTCAAGCATAGTTATATCAAGTTAATGCTGAAATAGGTAAAATACCATGTTGGATTCACCTCAGGGACGTAGCCAGAAATTTCGTTTGGGGGGACCACTTTCATTTCATCCTGTAGCAGGGCCCTTTATGGCTCTTTCACACTGTAAAATAAAATCAAAAAATGATCATCTTCTCGGGTTGTAGTCCTGTCAGTGCCAACTCTTGTAAGGCCGATGCATCGCCCTGGATTTGCACTTGGTTAAAAAAAACAACAACTAAAGAATGACTACTCTTGAAGAGAAATTTATGATAGTCAATTTTCCATAAGTGTGGGTCAGCGCCAACGTTTCAACTTTTTTTTTCATGCCAAAATTGACACAACCTCAACCACTTCAGTATTTACTAGTTTTAGCAGATTATGGACATTAACCTACCACACATTTTACTAATTTTATTTTTTAGTTTTCCTGCCCTATTTATATTTATTATCATATATTGAGACTGATTAATTTTGAAAAAAGTTAAATTTCATGTTAAATTTCTGCTGGCTACATGTGCAGAGGTGCAGACATGAAGATAACATTACGGGGGCTCAAAGTCGAGTCATCCCGTATATGCAGGACTCAAATGCATACTCAAGAGAAGGGTGTGGTGTATTGTATACTCATTAATTATTGAGGAGCGAGGCGAGCCCCTCACTAAATAGGTTCCAGCACCTATGTACACATGTAATTGTTACGGGTTCTTCATCGACTGCCACAAAAGTGAAAATTACTTAGCACTGAACCCACGCTTCTGGAAAGTTCCTATTTATGACTGCGAATAAATGCTCTATAAATGCACAATAGGATATTGAAATTTTTCCCAGCCATAATCATTTTACTGTTTTTATTGAAATGCCAAGGTATGAGACATAAGAAATTAATTTTCAGATGAAGATATGTTACTTGGGTAGAACCTCAATATTGGTCACCACTTCTCGTGGCAACTTCGTTCCAACGATAAGTCACTAAAGCCTACATAATGGCGCTGGGTTGCCGTATTCTTTAAATTTCTAGAATGACCGATCCCAGGCAACACTAGTTAAACAAGTTCTATCTTTTGTTCGAGAGGTCTTTTCATGATTTGAAACAGCAGTCGTTCTATTTGGACGTCAACGTCACATTTTTCTTCTCCTGCGGATAGGTATTCCTCTATTACTTTTATGCCCAGATTATATTCTTAATACAGAGAATATTTATACAACAAGAAAAAACTTGTTCATTCAAAAGAGTGGATACTTTGTTGTTTACTCTAGATCAGTGTTTCCCAAAGTGGGTGATCAAATGGTCCAGGGGGTGATAGAAGCTACTGGTATAACATAGGATCTTATGTGTTTACTTGAGTTGGGAGGCTGATGAGAAAAAATTTCTGAAGAAGGTGGGCAATGGAACAAAAAATTTGGGAAACTGGTCCTGATCAGGAGTCTTCAAACTTTTTCCAGTTGCAAGCACTTGCTTGTACCAGTCATCAAAAGAGCACCCTTACGCAGGGCGCAACTAGATGCTTCGTCACCTGGGACAAGTGTGCATTTTGGTGCTTCTTGTAATGTTGGAGAGGTTTGCGAATAAAATTTGTGCCCCTTCTGCTCCCCCCTAGTTACGGCCCTGCCCTTATGGCAAATTTAACTTACAAATGCATGAAATCCAGATGACTTCAATCCTTGAATGCAATTTTTACAGGGTGTTTTAATTGGAACATTGATCAAGTGCTTGCAAGCATGAAATCAAATATGTGCAACGGGTTGAAGATGCCTGGTCTAGAGCAGTGTTTCTCAACTGCCGGGCTGATATTCATACCGGCTGCTAGTGTGTTTCACAGGGCAACTCACAAAAATGAATGAAACTGGGCCACAGGCTTGAAAAGGTTGAGAATCACTGGTCGAGATGTGATATTTTAATTATTCTACTTGTTAGTTTTCTATGCTGGCTCCAGCGTCTTTTTGTCAGGCCGTCTGATGTGTTTGGCGCCAAAAATCACCAAGTTATGACAAATATCGATGCTGTTCTGTTACTTATGGTAAGACCCATCATCTGCCTCCTCATTTCTCAACTGGGCTTGGCACCGGCTTTGGCTGAGTTACAATGATGGGCATGACTCACTAGAGCTTAACACTTTTGAAGTAAGAAGATGCTGTTATATAACTATTTGGTTATTTAACATCATCTTCTTATGGGGAACAAAATTGTTGTAGTTAAATATCAATTCGGTTATTTAACAGCAGCAATTTTAACAAGCCACGCATTAACAGGCTAGAGGTGTTTGATATACGAAACCTGGATGGGGAGGATTTTTCAAAATAGAAGTAAGAAGATGCTATTACATAGCTATTCGGTTATCTAACAACATCTTCTTACAAAAGGGCCAAAAAATTGTTGTTGTTAAATATCAATTTCGTTATTTAACAGCAGCAATTTTAATGAACATATATATATAACTAAAAATAAAAATGGACCTCTAAGCAGATGACCTCCAAAGCTGCATTAAACAAAGCACTGGGCAAGGTCATTGCTTACGAGGAACATTTGTGGATTATATCCACAATTATAGGCTCAATCAAATGGAAGTTGTTGGCAAAGTAAGAGATAGAAATTAATTCACTATTGCCAACTGCTTCCATTTTCAGTATGCATGGAATTTCTTGTGTCAAGTAAACATATGTTTTCTTGTGGCAAGTAAACATATATGTTTATTTAATGTAAACATATATTTTTACTTGACAGGACATGTTTACTTCACACAAGAACACCAGATGATGGATGGAGAAGAGTTTGCAGAGAGTTCCAGTTCTTGAAATGTTCTTTGTAGGGCAAAAACAACCACAACACATGTTAATAACAAAAACATTATACAGAAACAATGGTGGGGGGGGGGGGGAGCAAAGTCCCAGTCACATTCAGTACATGCCGCGTTAGGCATAACATCAAGTTCTTGAGAAATCGTTGACACTCATCATTGAAGAAACTGCATCGATGAAACTCTTGATAAAAATGAATGTAGAGTCGCAACAAAAGTTCGACGATCACTGTTCTTTGAAATACCAAATTAATTATAGGAAAAAAAAACCGCGTCAACGTTAGGCAACCACACACAAGAGCAGTCCGCCATTTCCGGAGATCCAACAAGCAGTGTTGCCAACGGTCAAAAACTTTTATAATTACTCTTATCAAAAACAACTAGAAAACAAAAAGAATCGATTTTTGTCATAATTTAAATGACCATACGTCCCATATTTCCAGGATATTCCCGTATTTTCACGGTATGAGGCTTTTTAGATCACGTGATATGTTTTTTGAGGGACATACAAGGTAACCAATATGGCGACTTCCTGTGCGATTCATGAAAGAAACAAATCTAAATTAAAGAAACATGAAATGAAGCGTTTTTTTTCTTTTTAATGGGAGCTAAGATATTTCGAAATTTTTTTTAACTTCAAGTTATCGATCTGCCTGTTTTTGCTACAAAAAATGCTTGATCAAAGCCGCGGAATTTCATCTATGTAATTTAACAAGCACCTCCACACTTGTCCGACTCTTTTCTAGTGTCGGATTTGATTGGATAGTTAGTATCACGTGATCAATGACGTCTGATTAAGGATTTCCTCTCTAGTTTTGGCTGTTCTTCGTAGTTATGACGATTTTATTTATATTTTTGACATTATCAGCCAATCAGAATAAGGCTACTGTGACGTTATAGAAACATCACCGTATGTGTAAAGTGTACCTCCTGCTGTTACGTTTGGCAACTTATCGCCAAACACCAGCGTCTATTAACGATTTCGCTTTTATTTTGTCATTACGCCTCGTTTGCTCACACGATAATAAATTACAATGATATAATTTAACTATAATACTATAACGATCATAATAATAATGATATATATTATATAATAATAATTATATTGACATGCAATAAATACAGTGGCTTGCCGAAACACAATTTCTATGTTTGGTTTTCTAATGAATCTATCAGCATTATGAATCAATAAATGATAGCAGGGCCCAGCTTCGCTGGGCGCTCGCTTCGCGAGCCGTTACTATTGTCAACTTGATGCAACTGAACCACATTTTGATTAAATCAGAAAAAAAAACAAAACATTTTTTAGTGATTCAATAAACGATAACTTATTATACGGGGGTGGCCCCCCCCATTCCCCCTGTATCGCCAAGTTCGCTGTTTGGGAGACCCCCCCCCCCCATTCCCGTGCATCTGACAATTTGTGGTGAATTATAATATAATAAATCATGTTTATCCCGTGCAACGGTTAAAAGAAAAAAATTAAATGTGATAAGAAATTAAACTTTTCAAACGAAGATGCTAGAAAAAAAAAAAAATTTGGATTTTTATGAAGGGACTCGAACTCATAACCTTCGTTTTGAGCGTCCCGTGAACTTCCCACTGCATCAATCCTGTGGTTGCCGAACGGAAGTTAAATTTAAAATATCCATTATTAAATGTCGCTAGGAAATATGGTGGCGCCAAATGGATCAAAAGTTACGGTAGCCTCGCGGTCTACTGTGACGTTTCTATGACGTCACAGTTGCTTGAAAAAAAAAAATTGCGCCAAAGCCACATGCAAAAGGTTACAAGGAAGAAAATCCTGATTTTACGTCTATGATCACGCACGTCCAATCAAATTCGACACTAGAACAGAGTCGGACAAGGATGGAGGCGCTTTTGTAATTTATATGGGCCCGTAATTAATTTAAAAACGTCCTAAACTATATTGATTGATGCAATTGGATAATATAAGACATTTATTCTCATTTTCCTGCTTGAGAAGATATAAATAAAAATTTGAATTCACTGTTTTGCATGGATATCCACCTCAAAAGTGGGTCTTGCTCATTATCTCGTATTTAATTTTCTGGGCTTCGTATCTCTAAGCGAGCTCAATATTTCGAAAACCAGATTCAATTCAATTTTTAAAATTATTGATGCGGGGGAAAACCTCACTAAATTTCCGCATTTCTACGCTAAAACCGGTAATTTTAACATTGATCTCTATGGGGATCATCCAGTGTATGTCCCTCAGGAGTGATACTGTTGATGATTATGACGTCTATTCGAAAAGCCTCATTCAATAATAAACAACTCTAGTAAATTGGAAATTTTTTAAAAAAGACTAAAAAAACAACTAGCAACTAGATAGGTATTTTTTCCAAATAAATGGCCGAAAAGAAAGACCCAAAAAAGTTATTTCTTTCAATTTTTCTAGTATTATTTTTTCATAAATTATGGAATTAATTCTTTCATTAATTATAGAATCATCTCTATAATCAATTCTGGAATTTTCTTTTATTAATTGCTGGATTTTTTTTTATTAATTGCTGGATTTTTTTTATTAATTGCTGAAATTTTTTTTTATTAATTGCTGGAATTTTTTTTATTAATTGCTGGAATTATTTCTTTCATCTGTTCTTGAATTCTCTTTCGTTTTTTTCCGGAACAATTCCTTTCATTCTTTCAGGAACATTTCCTTCATTCCTTTCATTCTTTCTATAACAATTCCTTTCATTCTTTCTAGAACAATTCCTTTCATTCTTTCTAGAACAATTCCTTTCATTTTTTTCTAGAAAAATTCCTTTTATTAATTATGGATTTATTTAGTTTATTGTTTATAGAATTATCTCTTTCATTAACTCGGAAATAATTCCTTTCATTAACTCGGGAATAATTCCTTTCATTAATTCTGGATATATCTCTTACATTAATTATAGAATTATCTCTTTCAAAATTGATTCCGCAATTATTGCTTTTTTATAATTCTAGAATTATTTCTTTCAATGATTCAGGAATAATAATTGCAAATCTTAGAAAAATAAAGTTCCTTTTTTCCTAAGGATGCCATAAGAAACGAAAATCAAGTCGATTGCGCTGAAAAACAGTAAACACGTCACGTGATCTTCCGACTAGTGATGTTTGGGACAGCATTCTCAGCATGCTGGCGCCATTCTTAGTAAGATAGGTTTTACCGAGCTTTTCCAGTAAGATAAGCTCGATGATTGACACTGACCCCCCTTCCTTTCATTATTTAATATAGGGAATGCTAGCGCCCTCATGGTCAGTAGTGTATATACAGGGGGGATAAGCGGGCTATAGCACAGGGCGGAAAATTCGAAGGGGCGGCGAATTTTGGAGTATAGAAAGAAGGGAGAGAGAAAAAACATTTTTTTTTTTTAAATTCACACGTTTTCACGTTTCGTAAACGTGTGGAAGTGCCATGTGTCATTTCTATCGTAAATAATATATAATTATTAAACAATATCGTTTATTTTTTGTGTTTTTCCCACACAGACTGCCGTTGAAGTAAAAAATATATGATTGATTTCGTCTAACTTTCCTATTTACAGCATGCCGCCTTCCCAAATAGTATTGTCACCAGTAGAGGTAGAGGATGAGTAGGCATCCATCACTCATTTCAGATTACTGAAGGTGTTGAAAAAACACAAGAATTTAGCCGGCATCCCCTAAAGAAGGGCGAGGGGTTATCTTCTTTGGAGGGTTATCTCTGGAGGGTGTTGGCGCAGTTGGCAGGAAAAAAGAAAGCTGGTTCTTTCCGTGCCGCAACTAGATGTTTGGTCACCCGGGGCAAGCGCGCACTTTGACGCCCTCTTGTAATGTTGAAAGATAGGTTTCAGAATGAAATTTGCGCTTCCCCCCCCCCTTAGGTCTAACTCCCGGGACACGAGACCCGCCTGCTACCCCCTATTTGCGGCCCTGCTAGAAGTTGCTGCACCCTTCCAACCGCAAAAAACGTTTCAATAGCTCAATTTCGGCTCTCTTGGAAAATTAAAAAGACAGAACATTCTACTGATTTTAACGACGCCAGCCATATGAAAAGAATTTTCTGCAACAAAGATGCTTTTATTGGCGCCGGTCGGGGCTTGTCTTTGGGCTATGGTTGACCATCTGGGGGAGGCTGGTAGAAATAGTGTTTAGTGGCTATAAATCGAATGGATGAATTCGATTACAACACGATTTTTTTAAACTTGTTTGGGAACCGAAATGGGATGAAGCTGGTTAACCCGAACAACATCCATCTGCAGTCACTAATTGGAATATAAAGATATCATGGTACAGAATGGTAGGCGGGATCACGTGATTCCGTTTACTGCTCTTATAAGGATAAGGGGCAGCTCTGCTCACATGTGACGTTTTCCTACAAACAAAAAAAAAGGGGAGGAACAAACTTGGAACTTGGCAGAACCAACATTTTTATGAATTGTATGCAGTATTACAAAACTGCATTCGGTTATAAACGCAGGATTATCAACAAAACGGAAAACTCCCCTTCATTTTATACTTTCTTGATGAAAACAAAATAAGTAAATATCACACAAATATAGCTACTCATTTCTGATTTTAAGTTCGTGCGTTTTATATTTTGTGAGTTTTCTATTGCAACACAATTTCCAAGAGATTGGCCTATTGAATCACATGATATTCAATTGTCAATTAACCGAGTAGCATTTTTAAAATTGGCAAGCATTTGACAAGCATTACTGAGCATTTAGCAAGTATTTCCGAAATTAAAAATAATCATTTAATAAATTTTATATCAGAAATGTGCGGCGGATGCGGGGCCTTGTTCATAAATAAAATGTCATATACAGTATTTATTGGTTTTTTTTCCGATACAACGACGCATATGGTCATGTGGTGATTATTCCAAGAAATACGGGGTATTGTATTAAACTACAACTACCGCAATAAAAAATTATACGCAATAATATATAGAGAGAGAAATAAAAGACCACAATAAAATATGTATTAGTTTTTGCTCATTTTTTTTTTTAATTCTAATAAAAAAAATTATTTACCACTCAGTAAATCCCATATTAATTCGTATTTAGAATCAATTTAATGTAATAAATAGTATAATCTTTGTAAAAGCTGTTGTCTGAAACACGTGATTATAACCCCCCTTTAGACATGCTGGAAGTCCCTTGGGGTCACAAAGTGTTTGTATTCATGTGTCTTTATGTTTGTTCTTATGTGTATGTTTGTATTTGCATATATGTCTGTGTTTTTGTGATTTGTTTATTAAACAAAAAAGTTGATTATTCAGTCCTGTAGAATGGAAAATTGTCTAGAAACTGATGAACATACCAAGTTTAGGAAACCATAAAGTTTCGAGATGAATTTTTTTCACTGATTTTAAACGTGGCTCATTTTTGATTATCATGTAAAAATTTTCACAAAAATTGATCCCGGTATAACAGGAGAAAATATGTAAAATATGTGTTATTCTAACCTTCTAAGCACTAAATTAACTTTTCAAAGAATTTTTTACATAATCTTTGTATTAACTATATTTTTTTATTATGTAGCTTTCAATAGCATTGGGAAAACAACAAAAGCAGTTTAATTAATAAGAATTCCTTTGTTTCCAAGTATTCATTGAGATATTTGAATTCGAAAATCGGAGGAAAATTGTGAAAAAAAGCAGCAAAAAAATTAACGGACAGCGCTTCTTTCCCAACTTTTCTCCGATTTTTGAATTCAGATATCTCTGTGAATATTGCACTTAGAAATCTGGAAATTTATTCGTTGGTATTAGAAAAGACAGGGCAACAACTTTTAATTCAGTTTTTGGGCACAGGTTGTAAATATACACTGCTGGCCACCCAAATTGCAACACCAAGAAAGACAAGAGATATCGCAACAATATTTATTTTGTAGATAACATGTTGACCAAGCATCAAATGATTAAATTTATAGACTTCTGTGAAGTGTGGTTCCTGCCAAAATCAGTAGCCAGAGTAGCCGCCATTGTTGGAGATCACCGCTGCCACACGCCTCGGCATTGATTCAAAGAGACTTTGGATGTGTTCTTGGGGTACAACAGACCAAGCAGCTTCCACGCGTTGCCAAAGTTGATCTGGTGTGGCAGCTGGGGATGTAATCTGGGTCAATCGTTGAGCAATCATGGACCACATGTTTTCTATCGGCGAAAGATCCAGAGAGCGAGCTGGCCAGGGAAGCAATTCAATCTGGCTATTGACGAAGAACCTTTGGACAATGCGTGCCACGTGTGGTCGCGCATTATCCTGTTGAAATATGGCTGTGGGCAAGCCCTGAAGGTAAGGAAGGACAACTGGCTCCAACACCTCGGAGATGTAGCGCTGGCTTTTTAAAGTACCGGCAATGCGTACTAGAGGAGTGCGAGAGTGATATCCGATACCGCCCCATACCATAATGCCCGGTGCAGGACCAGTGTGGCGGTGCATAACGCAGCTGTTCAGCATCCTCTCTCCACGGGGTCTCCAGACTCGAATCCGACCATCGTGGTGTTGCAGACAGAAGCGTGACTCGTCAGTAAAGACAATTCCATTCCATTGTGCCGTCCACATCCTTCTTTCATCGCACCATTGGCGGCGGAGACGTCTGTGGTTCTGCGTCAAGGGTAGACGAAGCAATGGACGTCTTGCGGACAGACCACTCTGCTGTAAACGGCGTCGAATGGTCGAATGGTACGCGCAGACACTGGATGATGCGGTACAGACTGAATGTGCTGTGCTATGGTTCGTGATGTGGCTGAGCGATCCGTCACTGCCATACGCACAATACGCCTGTCATCACGTGAAGTGGTGCACTGAGGTGGATGCGATCGAACACGTCGGTCCGTCGTACCCTCCTGCATCCAACAATCACATATCCGCATTACAGTTGTTTGGTTTCGTCCAACACGACTACCGATTTCCCTGAAAGATAATCCACAATCTCGGTAGGCCACTATCCTTCGTCTGTCGAACTCGGATACTTGATCAAAAGATGATCGCTGTTTTCTACGAGGCATAATTGATCGTTTTTTTGAAAAAACCACAAGAAAAACACAATTGCCGTACTTCAAATCGTCGAAATCTCCAAGCCTTAAATAGCGCTTTGAAGTGGCGCCACAGGCGCGCGTGATGTGCGTCTGCGCTGAAATTCTAATCATTTGCATATCTCACCTCCGCTAATGCATGTTGTAAATTTCATATTATTTGCATGCTTCCTTCAGGGTGTTGCATTTACGGTGGCCAGCAGTGTATGAAGTTAATTTTTATTTAATTTCAATAACCATACAATTTCTTGAAACATGAATGACGTAGCTGAAATTCTTGACTAAGCACATTTGCATTCCGCAAGAGTGACTTTAATATCTGTCACCGTTTTCTTGCTATTCCCATTTTGAAAACCGTCTGGCGATTGTGGGATACTCTGTATATTCAAGTAATGTAAGCATTTAAATCACACGAGGGCATATATCACTGGCGGGCCCCGTCTAGAATTTTAATTGGTCCACGAAACCATTTTGAAAAAATATTTTATTATTTCAAAATACACTTTAGGAAGTGCGGTTAAAGATAATATGTATAGATATTATGCATTGTGTGTGTGTGTGCATGCATTATTGATTTTGTTGCAAGACTAACCAAGTACGCAGAAAGTATCTCTGCACCACCGATTGATGATGAGATACTTTCGTATTCGAATGTATGCACAATACATGCCAGTTAAATTTATCAGTGTTTTTAATCGATGTGTAGACGCCTACGGCAGGAGGTTGAGCAGTTACCCCCCCCCCCCCCCGTTATATGGCAATCTTTACGGGTCGGAATAGGATACGAATGCAGGACCGAAAAGTGAAATTTAGGAGTAACTATATACAGTACCACTTTTTTGTCTTTTGTTTGTTTATGTGATTTATTAGTAATGGCATGGGAGGGGTGGAATGGGGGGGGGGGTAAAAAAAGTTTGACTGAAATGGGAGGAGGCGGAAAAACTTGTATAGCCCACAGGCGTCAAAAACATAAATACGGCACTGCTCATGCTGGAAAAAAAAAGGAAACACTCATGTGCTCGCGACACGAGAATATATAACACGATGCATGGAAAAAATTCACTGTACCGTTTCTGAAGAATTTTTACTTTAAAAACAAAACCAAAAAAAAACTAGATTACAACTAGATGGTATTTAAAAAAGAGTAGATTTCCCACCAGTAACTAGACGGGTATTTTTTCAAACCAGACGGCTCAAAAAAGACTAGATCTATGTGCAGTACCGCGGGGCGGCTCGCAACAAGTCATAAAAATTGAAAAGATTTAAATTTGTTTTTTGAAGATTCCTCAGAATTGAAACGTATATATTTGAAGATTTTAATGTGTGCTAAATTAAAATTGTAATATTTTGTTGAATAGTGTGTAAACATCAATTATATTTGCTGAAATTAAATATAAAAAATAATCGAAATAGAAAATATGGTACTGAATAGTACCACACACACGCCATAGAGCACCAAGTATGTCCAGAGTTCTCGACATGCACACGTTCATGAAAATTTCGAACGTTGAACGAAGGTGTCACCAACATCACCATCAAGCTGACGCGGCGAAACCGGACACGTGATAATGTACAGCAGATACTGGGGGAGAGAGCGCGTGATCCGCTACTTTCAGCCAATCACAGGTCCCGAGCCACGTGCTAGCAAGACAGAATACTGAAAGGTACTGAGTTTTGGCAGCAGTGAGAGATGTGATTTCAATCTAATAAGACGTAAAAAATTTTCGGTGGTGGGTCCGGAAAAGTTCATGGCAGCCCAACATGCGATGAAATTGATGATTCTCCTACTTACGCCTTATGCGAGGCAATCATCATCAGCCGAATTCTTCTCACATAAAAGGCAAGATCGAACTTTCACTGAAAAATTCATCAAAACATTCATCCACTACATGGGTACTTCCCGTTGTGTTGTACGTGTGCCAGTACCACTTCGCCTCGTTTTCATCATCTCCCTCTAAGTTTATGGTAACCTTCTGACTTCCTCTCAACAGCAAGATAAATAGACTAACTCCTCACCTCTGCAAAAATGGACTAAACGTGCATTTCTCATGACGAGTATGAACACCTAGGCCACTTCGGAGTCAACGCCAGCCTCATGAATTCAGCGGCAGCTAGATAAGTTCAAAAACTTTTGATTGGTTTTTTTTTTGGTTGGGGGGGCCCCCAACAGTAAACGAAAAAATAAATGTTAAATTTTAAATGATCATACGTTCAAAAAAATATCTAATGGTGCACCTAATGTTTCATGTTTATATTTTGATGTGTAAATAACAGACTATATCTGATTCTAATTGTTAAAAAAATATGCTACTCCTGTGAAAGAAAAAACAATGTCTAGAAATGAATGACCATTTACTTGTCAACAGCAACTCAAGTTAATAATGGATTAAACATTCAATTTTTCAAAAATTCAATCTGCCTTGTCTATCGGCCATTCATTGTGTTTGAGTCCCTTAACTGTTCTTTGTTGCAGCTCTTTACTTTTTAGCCCTACTTGAACCTGCGAACGAGATTACCGATTAACTAGAGTGACCATACGTGCCGTGTTTTCTGGGAAAGTCCCAATTTTTTCTGTTTTTTTAGTTTAGTTTAGAACCGAGCACGCCCAGGCTATGTCGCTTTTGCGATATAAGCTCGTTGATCATGAGATCGTGGGCGTGCCGGAGAAAACTCAAACCGGCAAGCCAGCCGGGAAACCACGCCCGGGTCGGACCAACACCCCCGGCACCCACCCCGCCAACCTCCAAGCAGCACACCCAAACCCCCAATCCATGGGCACATTATCGCTCGACAAAGTCAGGACAGCACCGCGAGTGCGACTCCCCCTCCATCCCGACGAGACCCACCACGACCCGTAAAGGGAGATCCCCCGACCCCCAAGAACCTCTATTGTGGATATGAGAGAACAATATGTTACAAGACGGGAACTTCGCCCCTCATCACGGAAAACATGGAACGCCTCGCGACAAGGGCCTCAATTATGGTGCGTTATTCTTGACTACGTATGAAGTTATTTGATTTGTCGATATACGATCTTGTAATTGTTATTTCCTGCTCCTCCGAACTGTATGGTCTCCTGTCCTTCTTTTCACTTCAGGACTCAGGAGTTACATGCGGGTGCGACATTCATAGTTGCAATTTGCAAAAAGTCAGGTACAGAGAAATACACGTGTGCCACATCAAAAAAAAACTATAGATATATTGAAAAAAAACATGTGCAGACAGTACAAACAATTCAAAACCGCCGCTTATGCATGTATGATATATAAATTCTAAAGTTGCTGCCACAGCACCAAAGGGGCAATTTACATGAGGCGCCGTTGGGCCAATCTGCCTCTTTTCCAATGTGGCCGGCTGGGCATTCTGGCCTTCTTTTCCCTGAGGAGTTACATGCAGTTGCGACAATCATAGTAAAAATTTGCCATGAGTAGTGTGCAGAGAAATGTACGTGTGCCACATCAAAAATTAAAATAGATACAATTAAAGAACATGTGCAGACAGAACAAACAATCCAAAATCGCCGCTTATGCATGTATGATATATAAATTCAAAAGTTGTTGCCACAGCACCAAAGGGGCAATTTACATGGGGCACCGGTGGACCAATCTGCCTCTTTCCCAATGTGGCCGGCTGGGCATTCTGGCCTTCTTTTCCCTGGGAAGTTACATGCTAGTGCGACAACCGTTTTCTGGGTGACCACAGCCATGGCTGTGAGACAGCGGCGCTGGTCTTCTGCAGCCATTGCCGAGAGAGGTATTCCTTGAAGTGCTATGAACCATGACTCTTACGGGTTCTCCGCATCTTCTTCTTCGTCGGTGAGATCTTGTTCTGCATATTCGACTCGTCTGTTGACCAGTCTGGCAGATCGCCAGACTGGCCCTTGTTTGCTGGTGTCGTCTCTTCATCTGGGCTGTTATCTTCATCCAGTTTGGTTTTTTCTGGGTGATTTTTCAGGAATCTGACCATTTCCACCAGCTTCCTTGTAGAGTCAGGTTTGTCAAGGATTGCTTTGATCCAGGCGGTCTCGTATTGTTCATCCGGAGCCTGGAAGTGAAAAATCCTTGTGTGTTCACAGGTTGTGGCGTAGTGCCATTTAGAGCCCGTCGACCCACAACTGCACTTGCCATTGGTGATAAGTTTGAACCTCCTCAAATTTGCCGAAAATGGCCAGTGTTCTGTGATAAACATTGTCACCTCCCTCCCTCCTCCAATTGCTACTTTTCAGACCCACAGTTTTCAGCACCTCGTGGGTGGGGCGACCGTTGGCCTCCGGGTTGTCCCATCTAGATTGCCACTTCTTGCCACATCGCTTTGGCCGCTGAGTGTGGTAGTTTGACCGTGTTCCATTCAGTTCCGTTTATGGTGGCATCTTTTGCCATTTGGTCAGCTATCTCGTTGCCCCAGGTGCCCTCGTGGGCTTTGATCCATGAAAGCTGGATCTCTGGATGTCTAATCAGTACGTTTCTGGCCCACCTGACCATTTCGTGTTCTGATATAGGGCTCCTGAGGGCCAGTAGGCTGGAAAGGCTGTCCGTCCTGTGCTGTGTGCAGGGACTCCTCTCCTTGCTGCGTCCTTGACTGCTTCCAGTATGGCGTATGGCCAAGAGCTCCGCCTGGAAAACTGTGTTCCTGGACTTCAGCTTGGCTTTCCAGGTAGCGATGAACTTCTTGCCTGTCGTGATGACGTAGGCGGCCCCCATCGCCTCCTCTAATCTAGACCCGTCCGTGTAGTAAATTCTGTTTTGAGTTATGTGAGCGAGTTGTTCCGCGGAGATCTGCCCGTTCGGCAGATCTTTGCTCGGGTGTGTCGTTCAACCCTTCATCTTGGCGCTGAAGTCCCCTGGAGACAGCGTCTCTCCGCCTATTTCTATGGACTTGCGCAGACGTAAGAGCCTTGTCGCTTTGGCTTCGTATTCGAAGCGGAACCAAAGTGGGGGGATGCCCAGGATCACTTGTAGGGCATTCGTGGGCGTCGTATTATAGGCCCCCGAGATGTGTAAAAGATGCAGCTTCGGAAGTGAGTCTAACCCAGTGGTTCTCAACCGGGGGCCCTAGGATATTCCAGGGGGGCCACGGATGAAAATCTTGCAAAAGGGGAGCCACGGCTACTGATACGGGGGCCACGAAGAAATTTGTGACATAAATTTTTTTTAGTCACTGACAAAAAAAAATTTAATTTCAAACAAAATGCGTAGAATATCTTTTTCGTAATTTTTCCCCAATCAAGTAACATTAGCATGAGGAAGGAAATAAAAAAAAGTGGTTCATGTAATCTCGGTGATTTACGACTTGGGGGTGACAGTAGGCCCTGACACAAACTATAGAAGAGGTTTAAGCAAAATGGAATAACTGTAAAGACAGAAAATCGTGTATGTTCAGACTTTTCATTCAAAGAGGGCTGCCATAAAGAAAACAGACAAAGATTTATTGACCACTCATTGACATTCTTTTGAGTGCTCGTAGTAAATGTAATCCAAGAAGTAGATGGGTGAAAAATGAAAGCTTGTAAAATCGTTTTCATGCAATTACAGACGGATAGCCATCTAGTTTAGCCCAAAGCTATCTTCAGCCAGCACTGAGTGGTCTGATGGGGAATATATTTATAAAAATCAAATAGAGCGAATGATTGCTCTGGGGTATTTTTTATGAATTTTGAAAGGGGGTGCCAATCCATTGCCTCTGCTGAAAAGAAATAAAGTCGAATTCAGTTATAACGAACTCAAAGAGACCAAATCCTACATGAGGAAAAATACCCGCAAAATTTAAAATTTTTTAAAACTACATTGCTGTGATAATGTATTGGGGCAGGGGCGGCTTAAGCGAGGGTGCAAGGGGTGTGGCGCACCCGGGCGGCAGGTTGTAAGGGGCGGCAGCGTAGACTTTACTTAAGACAACAAAATTTATCACAGTAAAAATTCACGACATCACGCTTTTGAGTCCTACTATACCTCGACAACGGAAACGTTGAGAAAATAGACAAGGCCTCTGATCGTAATACCAGAAACAAGAATGTAAGCTATCTGGGCGGCTCGAGACAAAATCTGTACCTGTGTGGGACTTATTTTTTGCACCTCCTACTTATTGCTCCCTCCATAGCCCCTACCTTCTGCGTCAGGAAATATTTCGTGGGGCCCATGCCCGATTTCCCACGGGGCCCCTTCTACAGTTAATTTATAGAGTGAAAAAAGAAAAGTTATAAGGATATAGTCCCGGACCTCAAGCTGGAGCCCTGTCAGCCCTACCATTAGAAGGTCATGTCTTTCCCTCACAATTTATCCAAACAATTCCTAACAAAATATTTTTTCGGCCCTTCATTTCCGATTTTGCGTCCCTCCAGAGCCGACAGTTTGTTTTTTTAGGAAAATTTTACCCATTCACCCCGGATTTAGCATTCTCTTAAGCGGTGCCCCGTGTGGCCGCAATGGGTCGCGTGGCCAAGCGCCACCCCTGTACTCTATTACAAGGGCCATTTTGGTTTCCTCACCCATGGCCCCCACAAGAGCCCGGGATAATTCTCATAATTTTTTGGCTTTTTCAGGCTATAATAAATTAACTATAGAAGGGGCCGTGAGAAATCTGACTGAGAGGGGGCCTGCAAAAGATCCCAGCCTAGGGGCCCATACCCTCACTCAAAATTTGATTCACAATAGTCAAATGAAGGCAAAGGAAAAATGTGGTTTTTCACTTGTCCGGCCCCTGGAATACCAGAGACACTTTTGAAAAAATTTTCTTAATAAAAATTACCCCGTTAAATATCATCTTTACAGGATAAGTGATGATGGCTCACAAAAATAAGTGCTCTTTCAAGGATTAAGTTACCAGGCATTTATTAAGAATAGTAAAATGATTCTAGAACAAAAAACAAAGACAAAAAAATTTTCAACTTTAAAAGCGGGACGTATGGTCACGCACATTTTGCACGGTAAACAATGAAGCGCGGCTTTCTTCTGAAAAAAAATCAGGTTTATCTCCAGGTGCCCTTCACCGAAGCCCTATCAGCCTCCTGGCAGGGTCACCAGTAGGGGCGGCACATGAGGCTTCGTACCCGGGCGGCAGGTAAGCTCGAGCCGCCCCTGTATTGGGACTTCCTCCAAGATTGACACCACATCTTTTTTAATCGATACTGTAATGCTTCCTTTTAACTGCCCTTTTACTGGCCTGCAGCATCCTAAATAATTTCAATGCAATTTTCCTATCCTGTAAAAACAATGGTGTGGACATTAGAAAAAAAATTCTAAAAAAGTGTATGACTACATTTAAAGCAATTTAAATCCGTTTATTAGAGACTCACTGTATCTGCTGATTTCTGAAAAAAGTGCAATAAATTCTCACGTAAGTCTTCACTTTGAAATGTCCATAACCTGCTCAATGCGTCTCTTTGTATCTGTCAACCTAAAATTTATGGTTTTTAGTGTTGATAATACGCATGCAAAACCAATTCAGCGACGCGTTTTCACAATCTGCAAAAACTGCTTGGACTTGATAGTTGGAAATGATGTCTAAATGCCAAAGATTTGGAGTTCCAATCAAAATGAAAATGTCAAATAATTGAAATTGTGCTTCGTATAAATGAAATATTTTAATATTGAAAGCTATATATAGAGAGACTAATCTCGTGACCGTAGTCATACGTCTCATAAATGTGAAATTTTGTCATAAAACTGAGAGTAAGGCACGAATCCCCTTCCACACAAGTGGAATTTCGAGGCATTTACCGAGCCCGGCTTGGTCATTTTTCTTTTTCTCCCCCCCCCCCTTTCTTACTTTTGTTTCCTTCCCAAATTTGTCAACATGTCAAAAATGTCAGATTTTTTTGGGGGGAAATAGATTCAAACCCATTGCCGCTGTGGTGGTCGAGTGGTTATAGTGCGGACTCGTGATGCGAGGATCCGGGTTCGAACCCCACAGTGGTGGTCGGCTGAAGTTGGTTTTCTGTGGTTCCCAACTTCAAGGCGCAAATGCAAGCCGATCTCCCGTTAAAAAGTCTCGCCACAGAGAGCAACAGTCCTACAACGGTAAATCATTCAACCATAACACTTCACTCATAGTTAGAAAAAAACTGGGGGCAGATGACAGCACTACACATAACAAGCATTACACAGAAACAAAACTTTACGTCAGGTTGCACTACACGTACACGCACATTCCCGCATGTACCGATTCGTTGGGGGGTTCCGGGGGGGGGTGCATTTGGGGTGTAGCAGTAGTAGGTAGGGCCTCCAAAAAATGGCTCGGGGATCCATGATGTTCTTAAGTCAGCCACCTCGTTGGGCAATTTGCCTGTTGTGGCGTCGTATTTGAATTAAAGACCCTTTATTAATACGCTTTGGTCAAACCCCATTAGACCGGAACTACAAGAGACCCGAGAAATCACTTCGTAATAACGAAATTTCGTTAGAAAGGAAAATTCCAGGTTTTTATATTGTTCCTATGTGAACCTATCCGAGGGATTAGAAAAGTTTTCGTTAAAACGATATTTTTCCCGTTATAATGGTATTTGTTAAAATGAGAGTCGACTGTATTTCGTCTCATGTTATTTTTTTACGTGTATATGCAGGCTGCATGGGTAACACGGCGTATGACACTTTACTGGCGGCTGGTTAGTCTTAGAGACATACCCAAGTAGAAAAAGTATCCAAATCACGTGTCAAGATCAGATATGTCAAGTATAGGAACTCAGATATGTCATTCATGTTGTAAGGGGTTGCATAGCTACAAAATAAAAAAAAACACTCTTTATACCGTCCCCGTGTGCCAAAGAACCCAATTAAGAAGTTGTTGTTTTGTCTTTCCCGATGCCAACTAAAATAATTTCCCGTTTCTAAGTGCAATATTTACCGAGATATGCGAATTTGAAAATTGAGGAAATTTGGGAAAAATCAACATTCCATGTGGGTAAAATGGTTTCCCCTCATTTAATGCTGTTTTTTCCCAACTTCTTCGAATATCTCAGTGAAAATTTGAACTTAGACACGTTGAATTTTTTTGTGGGAGACTGGGAAACAACTTTCCAATTGGGTTGTGAGGCACAGGGTGTTCGCATAAAAAGTTAACATTTTTATTTTAATAACTATGTAACCCCTGGCAACATGAATCAAATATCTGAGTACTAAACATTATTCGGGTACTTTTTCCAACAGGAAGTATGCCCCTAGGACCAATGGTTCACCAGTAAAATGCCATGTGCCCCATTACCTATGTGCCCTGTATATTAAATATAGTACGGACTGTTATGTGAAATAATTGTGTTGGGTTTAAGTCAACTCGCATGTTGCTCCGTTCGCCTGCGAAAGAGCAGCCACGTTATGAACCAAAAAGCCACTTGAAGGTAGCTTGTCATCCAACGAAATATCAGATTTTCACCGTATCGAAACTGGAGTCAATAAACTGATAATTTTCTTATTTGAAAATCTGATTATTTGTATTTTCCGATAGGCTTGAAATCCTGATAATGAATCATTATGTTCACACGAACAGTTTTGTCACTGCGTACATGATTTCTCTGGAATGAATGGTTCAAACAAATATTTAAAAAATTTTCACACGTATTTTAGTTCATTTTTTTAAATTCATAGTAGGGCTACAACATGAACCTATATCCTTGATACATGTATTATTGTTGAAAACGATGTGGAAGGTTGAACTTTTCAATTGTGATTCATTTGTGTGTGGCTACTCCCTCATTACTACTTTTATCCGCATGAAGAGAATAAAGTTAACAAAAGTGCTTGCTACCACTTTTTGCGATTTTTATCATTATAAGAATGCGTATTTTGGAAGCTACAACTGACATTTCTCCATGAAACCATAATCTTTTACACATAAAAAAAACTAATTTGGGAATAATAAAAATTTCACCCAGTACAGTAACTTGATAACATTGTGCCGTCTTCAAGCGCAGAGTTGACATTGATTGAAAATATTTTTTTTTAATTGGACTGACACAACACATAAAACATACAAATCAAACTGAGAAAAACACAAAACAATAAACTTCAATGTAATTTCTTCAATGTAATTTATATGGGTCCATAACTAATTTCAAAACATCCTAAACTATATGGAATGATGCAGTTAGATATTATAAGACAATACGGAGACATTAATTCTCATTTTCGTGCTTGAGAAGATATAAATAAAAAGTTGAAATCAATGTTATTGCATGGATTCCACCTTAAAAGTGGGTCTGGCTCATTATTTTATATTTAATTTTCTGGGCTTCGTATCTCTAAGCGAACTCAATTTTTCGAAAATAAAAAATTCAATTCAATTTTTAAAATTATTAATGTGGCGAAAAACCGCGCAAAATTTCCGTATTTCTATGATAAAATCGCAGTTTTAACGTTGATCTCTATGGGTAGCGTGACCATACGTCCCGTACTTCCCAGGACAGTCCCGGTTTTTCTGTCTTTTTGGCTGTTCTGACTTTTTTTGCAAAAATGTCCCGGTTTTTCACCTATTTTCAGCGAAGCCAACTTGATTTTTTTTTTCATTTCATTCTTCAAGCCGGCATTAAAACTGTCCAGCTATTAGTCCAGCTAAAACTGTCTTCCCAACTCAGAAACTACATTACGATAATCACGACTACAAATATGAACATTCATCTTAAATACGTGTCGTTTTTTTAAATTCACAGCAACTTGCAGAAGAGCTCCATTTCTGGCGATTGGTGACTTTTCTGTGATTTTAGCATGATTTCACAACTTTGCTTACTTTTGGCACATGGGCGGATATCAGAGGGGCGTGGGGCATCGCGTCCCTCAGTGTCTAAAGTGGAGTCGACTGATCTAATGCATATTGTATACATTAATTAACATCACCATCATCGTCGTGCCCGCACGGGTGCGGCTTAAGCGAGGGTGCAAGGGGTGCGGCGTACCAGGGGGGCAGCGCAGACTTTAGTTACGACCGCAAAATTTAACACAGTAAAAATTTACATGGCATCACGCTTTCGAGTCATATCTCGACAACGGAAACATTGAGAAAATACACTCATGTCCATAAATTAAGGATAATTCAGAATCACACGGAAATCGAAATCTAAAGTAAAAATTTCACCTGTAGAATTATCACACACATCTGCAAGAATGATATGCAAATTTCAGGAAGCCACCAGATGATGCCGATAGTACGTCACAATGACGAGAGTGTAAGGGGGGGGGGGTATATAAGGAATATACCCCATGTGGTTTTCGAATAGTTATGACACAGAGGACGCATGTGGATGATTTTTTACGTCGTAGAATTATCGGCCGCCTGGAATGTGGGCGTACTCAGATGGAAGTATCCGAGGAACTTGGAATTGCCCAAAGTGTCATCTCTAGGCTTTGGCAACGATTCCAAGATAACGGAAATGTCAGTAGACGTTACAGTACAGGTCGCCCCCGAGTTACAACGCCGAATGAAGACCGGTATTTGGCAGTAACTGCCAAAAGAAGCAGACGGAGCACAGCATCCGACCTGTCTCGTCAGCTATCTGCAGCCACGGGTACCACAGTTTCAAGGCAAATCGTGTACAGACGTTTGGGAGATATTGGTCTATATGCTCGCAGGCCTGTCAGATGTGTTTCGCTCACGGCAACTCACTGTCGGCAGCGATTAGCCTGGAGTAGAGAACATGCAATGTGGACATCGTCACAGTGGGCTTGTGTGATGTTTGCCGACGAGTCCAGGTTTAGCTTGCAGTCTGATTCACGTCGGACTTTCATATGGAGAACGCCAGGTACCCGTTACCACCAAGACAACATCATTGAACGACACCGTTACGGTGGTGCAGCATTGCTCGTTTGGGGTGGAATTATACTGGGTTCCAAAACAGATCTGCATGTTCAAACCGGAACCATGAAAGCCCAAATTTATCGGGACATCATTCTGGAACAACATGTACGTTTGTTTAGGGGTGCCATGGGCGCAGAATTTGTGTTTATGGATGATAACGCCCGTCCTTACCGAGCAAACATCGTAAACGAATGCCTTGAATCTGAGGATATAACCCGTGTGGA
Source organism: Pholcus phalangioides (assembly GCF_987345545.1). Classification (NCBI taxonomy): domain Eukaryota; kingdom Metazoa; phylum Arthropoda; class Arachnida; order Araneae; family Pholcidae; genus Pholcus; species Pholcus phalangioides. The sequence continues at coordinate 57,841,584 of NW_028301610.1, read as the reverse complement.
ATGGCCAGCATTCTCACCTGACTTGAATCCGATAGAGCATGTGTGGGACATGCTTGGCCGACGAGTTGCAGCCCTTCAACCACCTCCTACATGTGTACCGGAACTTCGGAGAGCATTGCTTGCTGAGTGGAGTGATCATCCCCAAGATCAGATCGATAATTTGATACTCATCATGCTTAGGCGTTGTACGGACTGTATTTCATCGCATGTGAGACATACAATGTATTAACCATCATACCAACCATGTAATAGTAAGTTTTTGTAAAGGAGATATCTTTTAACAATTGCTCCAGGGAGCAAAAATCGTAGTTTTTATGAATGGTATCATACATACACCATCGTTTTTTTTCTTTATCTTTTGTTTAATAAATGGGCTTTATGAATAAGTAACGTTTATTTTGTTTCTGAACCTTTATTTGCCGGAGCTGGCATTATCCTCAATTTATGGACATGAGTGTAGTAGGGCCTGTAATACCAGAAACAAGAATGTAAGCTATCGGAGCGGCTCGAGACAAAATCTGTACCCGTGCGGGACCTATTTTTTGCGCCTCCTGTCTATTGCCACCAACCGCATAGCTCCTACATCGTGCGTCAGGGCCCTTAGGCTGGAATCTTTCGCTTAACCCAAGCCAAATTTTACATGGGAGGGGGGGGGGGGCTTCTACAGTTAATTTATAGTGTGGAAAAAAAGCAAAATTTTGGGATTAATCTAAAAAGGATTTAGTCCCGGGCTCCCAAGTTGGAGCCTTGTCAGATCGACCCTTAGGGGTCATGCCCCTCCCTCACGACTTATCAAAACAATTCCTAACAAAAAAAATATTCTTTCACCCTTTCATCTCGGATTTTGTGCCCCTCCAGAGCAGACAGAAATTTTTCTTTGATTTTTTTCGGCCAGTTGAACTTCCCCATTCATATCGGATTCAACAGCCCTTTTGAACGGCGCCCCGTGCAGCCGCAATGGGTCGTATGGCCAAGCGCCGCTCCGTATTCTTATCACAATGGGCAAGTGTGCATTTTGGTTCTTTCACCCCTGGCCCCTACATGGGCGGGGTTGACAGAGCTCTTGCCCCGGGGCCCCGGGACAATTATCATAATTTTTTTGCTTATTCACGCTATACATTTTTTTTCCAATTCAAATTTATTCCAGTTCAGGATATGTAATAAATTACAAAGTACAATATGTTGTTAGTCGACGAGAGGCAGGCGCCTGTGCGGTCGACAGTAGACAATTTTTATAATCAAACTTTTAGTGGAATTAAGGGAAAGAGTACATGCTAAATATGTTAAATAGAATACACATCTATACATCAAACAGTAATAAATAATAATTATAAATAAATATACATTCGTAAGTATATACAATTACAAACACATACATTATATTCAAATACAATTTTCGTACAATACATTTTGGAAACGCCTAACTTTTTATCTTTTGCTCCCAACACAAGATGGAGTTGATGTCAACTTTCGCTTTTCTTTTCTTGTGTATTTCTTATTATTATTATGTCTCTCTCCCTCTATCTGGGGAGAAATGTAAGATTGTACGTCACAACCAACCCTCCAGTGGGAGGTTGTCTTATGTAATTCCCCTGCGTTTCAGTGACGCATTGTTGAATCACCCTTTTTAAAGAATTAAATATTGTTGAATTTAAAAACACAGGTGTGTGTTTGAATACATGACATTGACCATGGGTTTTGGTCCGTCATCGCAGGAGCACCAGTGAACCTATAGATTGATAGTTGATTAGTGAATCAGCTCAACTTTGGATACTCAACTTTTCCACAAGACATTACAAGAAACTGTAAGTAGAATTTCACCAATTTCATATTTCGTTTCGCACGATGGCGAATTTAACTGTGTTGAGTCGACGCATGGGCAACGTCAAGGCCCAAATCACCAGACTTGATAAATTCTTGTCAGATAATGAAAGTGCTAGTGAGGCAGTAATTAAATGAAGAAGGAAACATTAAACGCAACAAAAGACAATTTTGAAGATTTGAAATAGAAATATTATGAAGTTTTAAAAGATGATGAATTCGAAGTTCTAAATGTAGAGCTCTGTGAAATTGAAGAAAAACTAGAGGACATTGAAATCCGTTTGAATTTGTTGAGTTTCTTTCCAAGTAAAATCGAAACTAATGCTTCTAAGCAAAACGTAAAACTGCCAGAAATTCCCCTGCCATAGGCGTAAAGTTATTGAAAATGTTGGGGGGACTCAGGTCCCATACGACAAAACCTCATTTATACGACGAGTCGTATAAACGAGGTTTCGATCACACCGCTGAAACAACGGGTCAAAGCGTCGTATAAATAAAAAATCGTATAACTGAAACTTAATTGAAAATGAAATCCCCCTACTCTCTTCTTCCGTAATAATTTTTCTAGGGAAATCTAAATCAAAATTAAAAACTATTGTAATTTAAAATCATATTTCATAAAATTAAAATCAAGAAAAAATTTGATTACAAAAAAATTACTCAAAACACAGAACTAAGATTGACAACACATAACATTACTGTTTCTTAAATCTCAAACAGTCTTATGATGTTTTTGATCAGTTTTGAACATGTTTTGATAAAGATCTAAAATAAAAAAAATGCGTTATTTATAAACGCTTAAACAAAAATAAAAATCGTGTTTTGTTGTTCGGTTTCTATATCCAAACAAAAAGTCAACACATTGAGCTCAGCTTTTTTGAAAAAAATCAGTTTTTTCAGAAAGAAACATCGTTAGATACTACTCTCTCTAGGAGGCTTTGGCTGTGCCTTCTGGCAGTAAGAATTGCCACCGAGGGAGGGTGTAATTAGAGATTGAACGGCAGGGAAGAAATGAGATAAACGTATTGTCATGGAACAAAAAAGCTAAAGACCATTCAGAGTTTTTAAAAGAACTAAAATTTTGAGTAGATTGTTTTTCCATTAACTAATTCATAATTAGTACAACTTTTGGTTAAATTTTTTTTCATCATTGCAAAATGAGGAAACCATTCATACGAATTTTTGGGGGGGCCGAGCCGGGTCTTCAGAAATGTTGGGGGGGGGGGGGCTCGGGCCCATGGGCCGGATACAAGTTTACTCCTATGGTCTTGGCGTTCTTATTAACTGAAATCAAGAGTCGTGATCGAGGTGCGGTGAACAAAATCTTCAAGTTTTTGAAGTTGTTCTTTTTGTGTCATAACGTTGATAAAGATATGCACTTGAGACCACTCCTCTACAATAGCGAATGTGAAAGTAAGTTGAGTCAGTATAGACAGCTTGTCTCTGAGTTCTTTTTGGACTTGAGTGTGGATGACAATTTCGTGGAACTGAGACATAGCAACGCGATGAGAATATGGCTGCGACAACTACCAAACGAGTTCCTTGCTGCTGTAATGATCGTATTGATGAAGAATATCTGAAGAAGGTGATGCATATTGAAGTTGCTGTTCTTCCGACATTCCTTGAGGGGTTACAAGAAGTATTATCTAAATATTTTGACTTGCTGCGATCGGAAAATAAGTATGTTAGGAGTGCCGCTGTCATCTTCATAAGCAATCTGAAGACTGTAACAGATCGTGACTTCTGTAATCTGTTTGCTTTGAGCAGAGACCCATCAGTGTCTGTGAAACTAATCTATCAGCTGATAGTTCGTTGGGAGGATCGTTTTTTGAGTTATTTGGAGACCCAGGTTTGAGGCTCAATTCATACAAGAGCTTCTTATTAAATATTGCGATAGGAATTTATTTGAATTCTAACGATCCTGTACTTGAAGAAACTGGGGCTATTTACCGTGCGGTGTATAATCACGCTCCTCCCTTACTACCGGAGTACAAGATCATACCAACTCTCTCAAAGCAAAGACATGGTGAACTTACAAATCACGCTTTACATCTGCTGAAACGCTTGAATAGGAAACACAATGTTTCATTCAGTGTATAAAGTATTTTGACAATACTTTTAAACAAAACTGATCGTATACCAGCACTTACTGCAATGGCTGCTGTTAAGCTGTATTACGCTTTCATCAAAGACAATTTGTCTTTGAAACACGACATTACTTCATTGAGTAAGAAAATGAATGAATTGACAATTGATTTGTTTATTTTTACAACTGGTCTTATTAAAATTGGTCTTGATGATGATGAATTGGAGAAGTATAACATTCTAAAAGAGCTGCTACCGCTACCATTTGATTTCGGAGGAATCATTGATGTTATGCTTTCCAGATTGCAATTTATTGAATACATTGAGGATACTTCTTACTACAGAAACATCATTTGGGAACTCTCGGACACATGCGTTCTCTCTCCTGAAGATGCACCTTGCCTGACAGCTCTGTTGAAAGGTTTAAAAACTATATTTTTGGCAGAGATTTATTGAAGCAGACATGGGGTACAAAGGACTTTTTCGTCAACCTGCTCACCTTAATAAGTGAAATTGTCCACCCTTTTGTCTTGTATGACTGCATTCTTGTTATTCAAATCTTTTTTCTTTTTTTTCCATGTAGTATTGAATCACCATACGAGTGACAAAAGGAAATTTGGCCTTCTATCGTTTTGCTTTTTTTTTTCACTCCTAAAAAATCTGGTTGCTGTGCCTAATTAATCATTTGATTTGTCAAAATTTGTCATACATGTTTTGTGTATTTTGAATAAATATTTTCTATCGTATCATCTAGATCAAGCTTAATCGTTCATCATCCAGTAAGTGTCTGTCTCGTCAATGGCTGCTGCATGTTGCAGATAGCTTCTTTGATAGGCTCACGTATTCAGTCTGTAGTTATCAGGTAGTAAATCGTCCATAAATGGGGATAGACCTGAGTTGTGCTCGGTTTGTGAAAATCTGTAGTTATCTGTACATATCAAAAATAGTTCTCGACTTGTGCCTGAGACACATTTTGGAATTATTCTTTGTGTACCTGTATAGCTTTTTAATCGCAATATTATTACTTTTAAAAAAATTTCTGTATCCACCTCAGTGACTGTAATGCTCAGTGATATTTCAGTCACTGTACTTTAAACAGAAGAATCAATAATTGATCAATCTTTATTTTTACAGGTGCTTGGACCCATTACAATTTTAAAATGATGGCAATTGAGCAAGAAAGATATGCACATGTGATATGAAAAATTACAAAAAACAAAACGTACACTTAACTACAGTCAGCCATCTGTATTTGCATTTAATTATGGTTTGCATATTTGCTGTCTCCTGGCTTTTTCGGGAAATACTGTTGAGGTAATATTTGATAATAATTCTTGTGTCTGAACAAAATACAAGTTGTACGTGTTAAATGAACATTAAAAAATCCCTCTTAAAGGTTTTTCTGGTGCTTCTGAAAATATTGAAACCAGAAGTGTTTAAATGTTTCTAAAAGTGAAAAAGTTGAGAGGAGATTTCAAAATATTGACAAAGGTTATCTTCTTTGCTGCTATTTCCCATTATTATGGTATCAATGAATCTGCAATCAAGTACATCAAGAAATAAGAACTTAAAATTTTATCAGCCGTTAATGTAGCTACACCTGCTACTATATAGCCCTGGATCCACATGTGTCTTATGTAGAAAGTGCTGTTTTTCTGTGGGTAAGATAAAAAAGGTATGGCAGTTATATATATATTGCATATAACTTGCATGCATACACTACAAACATCATTATTTAATCTGCAAATCCTGAGAATTAGAAGACAAGTTCATTATGAGCAACATAGCAAATGCTTTGTAAATTTAAATTGGCAATGGATTGTTTCCATGAAATAGACCCATGTGTGCATTGGGTAGACCGTCTATCTCCGTCTATGACCCTTTGTGTACATTATTCACATGTAGAAAAATTGGTAATGAACGCCTGGTTTCTATACCTTTTGTTCTTTCCAGAAAGTATTGATTTGAATCACTGGACAGTCCCCCACTATTTGCAACGCCGTCTTAACGCATGGGCCCACCCGGGCACGGCCCGGGGGCCTCACAAAACTGAAATCAGGTTGAATTTTTTTACAATTTACAAGGTAGGGCCTCAGAAAAACCACTTGGCTCGGGGGCCCATGATGCTCTTAAGACAGCACTGACTATTTGTTCCACAAAGCAGATACAGTAAAAATGAAATGCCTAAAGAACAAAATTTTAGTGTTTGGGTTATTCTGGGATTTTCCATATTCACAGTCACACCTGGAACGTAACTCCCATGAATACGGCCGGATGACCGTAATACGAAAATATATAAATTATAGTGAAAATACAATATGAAATAAAAATAATAAAAATGCGTATGTGAAATAAAAAAGAAAAACAAAATTGAGTATGAATTATAGATTGAGCAGCTTAGTAAAATATGAGACCAAGTTAGAGTCAATATTATGCATGTATTTTACTCTGGTCATTTGCCCCGTCATCCTATTATCTCGTGTAATCTTTGATGCTTTTCTGATGCTGACATTCTCCAGAAATAAATTTTATATCAATTGATACAGTTTTCGTGGCCTATATTGCCAATAAAGATACAGAAGATTTCTCTGGGTAGAGAGCCGTCATCTGTTAGTTTGGGCTTGATGAATTAAAATACAGTAAAATATGTCTAACAACACTGTAGGAACACATTCAACAAGTTCATATAAAAAATTTTAGGCACCAATGCCGATTTCCTAGTCGCTGTGGCGATGTGGGATTTTTCAAGTCCTGTTGTATTTTTCTTCTCCCCCATCATCAATGATCAACATCATGTAGAATGTAACATAGATACAAGGGCTGGACAAATCTCCATAAAATTTACATGACAGACTCGATAATACATGTCCGAAACAATATTTTATATTCTATTGCAGTGCATCTGATTAAAAGAAATACATGCCCAGCCAAAATTGAAAGTTATGAATAATTTTTCTGAAATTCATGCATTTCATTATAGCAGGGCTTGATAAATCCCAGGACACCATGAGGACTAGAATCAGTATTGACGCCTAAAACTATCTGAGTATGCTTGAAAAAAATCTTGATTTCTTGACGACTTCTCTTCCAACATTGAAAGGGTCATTAAGACCAGAAAAGTTTAAAAAATGTTATTTAGGGCTGTTTTTTTTCTTGGGAAGAAAACCATCTCTTGGCCTTAGAGAAATCTGACTGGCGCTTAAATATTTTTTCAATTTGTCAAGCCCTGCATTATAGTTCTTGAATGTGCTTCCAGTTTCTGAGAAGCTGCAATGATGACAGTGGTTCTGTGTTTGATACTCAGTTTCAAATGGATAAAAACATTTTTCCCTCGAAGGCTATGTGTTATTATTTTGAATATGACGAATAGTATTTTTTTGCGATCACTCAAATATATATATATACATTGAAACCACGTTATGGTACTCCATATCAGGGCCGGATTAACCCATATGAAGGCCCTAAACACTAAATTGATTTTGGTGCCCCCTATTTTTTACCTTAACGCATGCTCCTCCCCCGTGATAATTAGATTTGTTTACAATTTTCTAGTATAAGTATGCAAATTTTGATAAGCAGGTAGTTTTGGGGGATTCAAAATAATCATTTTGCCCGGAGCCTGTGATGCCACGGGTGGGGAGCCTCGAGTGCCGGGAAGACCTCATGATAATTTGATCTGGTTAAAATTTTAAAGAGTGAGTATATATGCAAATTGTGTGGTAGTCAGGTATATACACAGTGTCCATTAAGTGTTAGTGCGGCCTTTATCTCCTCAACCGTAGAGAGGATTTGAGTTTTAAAAAATCCTCAAAAGGCGTTAAAAAATTACCCTCAACCAGTTTTGAGAGTGAAAACACAGTGTGTAACAAAATAAAAAAAACAAAATTTCTAAATTTGTCAGCATGTGTGCCAACATGGAATGGCTCACCAAGTCTACATTTACCAAGTATTTATTAGCAGCTCCCTCACTATCCATCCCAAAGCCAAGCAATGTTTTGATGTTCCCTACAAGTATGCCAATGATAGACAGCTTTTTCTTAGCCCAATATATCAAGGAAACAGATATTTTCTAGATATTATGTCGAGGTGAACTTGGAAAGAAAAGTAATCTGGCCTCTGCCGGGACTCGAACTCATGTAACCTTGCAAACTGGGTAAGCATGCTACCATCTACACCACTGGAGACACAACCCCGCCTTCCTTATTTCACGCACTGTGTCATGAGGCGCTGAAGTAAAGGCGCATTAGTAGTCACTCTTAACTTCAGCCAATGACCCCCAGGTGGGCTGATAGAGAGGGAGAGAGATGGACAGCTTTTTCTCAGCCCTCGATATATTGGGCTGATGAAAAGCTGTCTACCTAACTTTCTACCATCCCAACTGGGAGCCATTTGCTGAAGTTGAGAGAGGCTATTTGTACCTCTACTTCAACGCCTGATGCCGCAGTGCGTGAAATAAGGAAGGCAGGGTTGTGACGCCAGTGGTGTACATGGTAACATACTTACCCGGTTTCCAAGAGGGCCTGGGTTCAAGTCTCGGCGAAGACCAGATGACTTTTCTTTTTGAGTTCACCTCGACATAATATCCAGAAAATATCTCTTTCCTTGATATGGCAGTTATGTTTTTTGCTTGGCTAGGTCATCGCGGAAGTACCCTCATACACAGGGTCATGAAATCGCCTCGAGAAAAATAAAGGGAATTAAGATCCTAAATAAGGTATATTGTCAGGGTATTCAAAAGCATAGCTGAAAGAGAGCGAAATTCCTAATTATCTCTTCAAAATTACCAATGGCGAGAAATGCTTAGCTCCACATACACCTCGCACGCATTCCTCTGGGCCATTTCTCGACCTTTCTCAACTCAATGACCACTAAAATTTCTGAAATAATGTGATGTGGGCCCTAAGGTGATGGGAACCTGGGTGCATCTGGTTCCCCAGTTACGCAGGCTGAATTTTTTTATTCGAACGTATAGTGTGTTAATAACGTCAATGATTACACTTAGGTGGAGTAAAATTTAATTTAAAGTCTGCTGGCAGCCTATCTATCCCAGTATTTCTCAAAATGTTCATTGCAGTTCCTAAAGGGAGTAACTAACTTTTGTTGGAGACGTCGCAACGAGCTGGAGATATTGATTTGTGTGCCTGCTTTGAAGAGATTTTATCACTGTGTGAAAATATCTGAATTATTTTGGGGAGCAGTGGGTGACAGAAGTTTCAGAAGCACACTGATATATCCCATCTACATCGATCATCTCTAATCTGTGAACCATTGGTTGAGAAATGCAGCTCTGGGTGATTTCAAATGAATCGGTACACACAGGAATGTTTTGCGTGTGTGTAAGTGCGGCACTAACGTACTCATGTTAGAGTTATGTAGAGTTACCCGACGTCCTCCTTTTTTTTATGTCATTTAAAGCATTCTCATATGTTTTAGAAAAATTTGCCCTTTTATCCCCCTTTTCAGGTTTCCAGGATTATTTTTCTTTTTTTCTAAGGAAATTTTTTTCCCTGCTCTTAAACATATATCTCCGATTTGTATTTTTCCATGTTTTGATGAATTGTTGTTGAAATTCCCAAAATAATCCCCAAGTTGCCTCCAAACTGGGCAGATGCTGCATATTGTGTAACTAATATAGCTGTGCTTTAACTCTAGGAGAGCTGTTCTCAACCGGTGCTCCGTAGAGCCCTTGGGGCTCCGTGTGCACTATCCAGAGACTCTGTGGCCGCTCGAAGAAAAAAAAAAACCAGTAATTTTGAAAAAAATATTTTTAAATATAAAAAGTAAATCAGTAACTTTGATGAATAAATAAAAAATAGGCCTATACTGGGCTCCGCCAAAGAAATTCTTTACCAAAAAGGGCTCCGCGAGTCAAAAAAGGTGAGAACCGCTGCTCTAGGATAATAATGAGGACTCCTAAAAACAGCTCTGGAAATACAAAGCCACAGCATCTATTTTTTATGAATACCATTGTTTGCTCACCAACAGCTAATGCGGTATACTGAAGTGAAGGGGAGCATAGGTGGAGATGGATTTGAAAAGCAATTCATACATATTAATATACGGGGTGATTATAAAAAAATATCCCGACATATGGGCCCCTAACTATCATATCATTCACAGAAACTGAATGAAATTTTGGCATAAGGTATTTTGAGGTATGCGCTCAAGAATGATATGGAAAACAACAGTGTCACTCTAACAGTTACGGTTACAGTGAGAAAATTTCGAAAATATCAAATGGCAACACCAAGTTTTTTGTATTGGAATGCGATCTCCATACTGAAAAACACTAAATAGCGTTGGAATGGCACCTGTAGCACGAAAATCCCCGGAGCTAGGCAAGGAAAAAGGACTTTGCCGCGCACCAGAGCATTAATGTTCGTTTCATTCGTCACACCGTTTCTTCGGCTGAGATCCCAGCCTGATTAGTCCTCCACAAGGTCATGTGGAAAATTTGTGAAACACAATCAAATGCTTTATTTCATGCTGCTTCTCTGTCCTCATTGGTTGTCCTCACTTTTAGCCTATCTACCGTCGGTGATTTTCATGCTACAGTTGCCGTTCGAACGCTATTTAGGGTTTTTCACAATGGAGATCACATTCCAATACAAAAAACTTGGTGTTGCCATTTGATATTTTCGAAATTTTCTCACTGTAACCGTAACTGTTAGAGTGACACAGTTGTTTTCCATATCATTCTTGAGCGCATACATCAGAATACCTTATGCCAAAATTTCATTCAGTTTCTGTGAATGGTATGATAGTTAGGGGCCCATATGTCGGGATAGTTTTTTTATAATCACCCTGTACATTATATTAGTAGTTTCCACCACTGACGCTGGGGGAGAGGGCAGTCCCCCTTGTCTCCCGTATCTCTGCTCATGGGGGAGAGATGTCACCTCTCTTCCATTCAGAAATAAAGAAAATGGGATGCAAAACACACTCAATGCTGATTCCCATGGCAAAACCACCTCAGGCAAAAAAGCAATGCTCATGAAAAAAAAGAGAAAAACCTTCTCAGGGTTACGAAAGAAAACATCTCGCCTTGCTTCAGGCAAAGTAATAAAACTAACCAGACAGTGTGAACAATTCAGTCCATAACATGATCACAGTCTTTTTCATATTTTTTCTCTGTCCAAACTTACCAATAATCAGTTCAAATATCTTATAAATCTCATTCCGGGTTTTCTCAATTTTATCTCTCTCTCTAATTTTATATTCAATTTCTTTTTACTGTTCTCTTACATTCTTTTTCACTTTTAAAATTTTCAGACCATTTATCATCTGAAGGTTTTAACAACTGGCTGTTGCGAAGATATATTTTGGGAAGAGAGAAAATTCAACTGCCCCTGCGGGGAATTGAACTCACGTCCTTTCACTTTCCGGATGAACGCCTAGACCACTAGACTACAGAGGCACCGAATCTCTCAATCTTTCCTTGGAGCTCGTGTACGCTGAAAGGGACCGTACATGGACGGCCGGACCAGAGAGATTCGGTGACTCTGTAGTCTAGTGGTCTAGGGCGTTCACCCGGAAAGTGAAAGGACGTGGGTTTGATCCCCCGCAGGGCCAGTTGAATTTCTCTCTTTCCAAAATATATCTTCGCAACAGCCAGTTGTTAAAACCTTCGTATGTGTGGTAGCGGAGAGTGACGTCATCCTTGTATAAGTCGCCATCTGGTGGCAGCGTCAGCAGTTGTGAGCTTGGCCTGAGTCTGGTCCGGCCGTCCATGTACGGTCCCTTTCAGCGTACACGAGCTCCAAGGAAAGATTGAGAGATTCGGTGCCTCTGTGGTCTAGGGCGTTCACCCGGAAAGTGAAAGGACGTGGGTTCGATTCCCCCGCAGAGGCCAGTTGAATTTTCTCTCTTCCCAAAATATATCTTCGCAACAGCCAGTTGTTAAAACCTTCGTATGTGTGGTAGCGGAGAGTGACGTCATCCTTGTACATTTATCATCTGTTTCTAATTTGATTTTCAGAAACCTTTTAAACATAATCTCTCAACAATTCATTAGTTTTGTTTTCAAAATTCCAAATCTCATACATTCTTAAAATCTTATATCCCGTTTTTTTAATTGCTAAATTTATTTCAACTGTAGTCCATGTACCAATATAAAACACCTTTCATTTCTCTTATGATTACATTCCTTATTTCTCATTTCAAAGCATTCTTTACATGCCTTTTATCTACAACTGTTTTTAAAATGATTACATTTAACAGTTTTCAAGCATGATTTACATAGAGCAAATTTCAATTTCTCATCTTTAATTGGTAATACAGGATGATATAAATTCCTTGGTGGTAGGACTTTACATTTAATCAAACCATACTATTCTTTATCAAATTTCTCAGGATTAAATATCTTAACAGGGTGTCCAATTGGATAATTATCAAAATAATTTGCAGTTGGATACAGTGAACGTACGTCAATATATCTACCTTTTTCATTTCCAGTGAATTCATATTTCAATTTGGTAGCTTCACACCTACCACCATAAAAAGCATCTCTAGAATTTAATGGTTGTATGAAATCTCTATTCTTCATTTTTATATGTTTCTTAATTTCCTTATTATTATTAAAAGTACATTCCCATGTAACAATCAATTCATATCCAGCTTTTAAATCCTTTTAGTTCTCTTATATAAATTTTTCATACATATTCGATTCTGTTCATTTATAGTCGATTCTCTATAACATTTAGGACATTCATGAAACTGAAATACAACATTATCATAAACTCCATCTACTTTATAAAAGTTTTCTTATCTAATTTTAGTTTTTTCTCACCACCATTTAATGCATGTTGAATGTTTATATTATTCTTTTTTGATAGATAATCTAACCAACAATAGAGTTTTTACTGTATTTATTTTTTTGAATTGTATCATCTATAGCAATTGTGTATCTTCTTTTAAGAATTTATCTCTATAAATCGCCATACATACACTGGCTAGAGTTATATACTTAAATGGATCTATGCTAGCAATTTCTAAGAATAATCTTCTCAATTCTAAAAACCCTCTTCTTAGAATATCTACATCTGATTTACAGCATTTAATAAATTCTTTTTGAAAATCAAACGTTTCATTTCTAACAGTTTCATACCATTTTAAGAATTATTTTCTTTCTTCTGATTTCATTGAATCACATCCATATTAATGTTTTTCAGGATATTTACCTATATACATAGTTTTGATTACGTTCTTTATTAAAATAATGAGGAAAATAACCTTTTGCCAAGTCTTCTAATCCAAATATTTTTCGAAAATCTCTTAATGGAATTAACGTAAAATTGATTGAATCTATGAATCTAATATTATAACCAGATGCATGCATATAATTCAGTTTATAAAATATATATTGTAAATACTTGAATGTTATTTTTGAAACAGTATTTAGCTAAGAATTGAAAATCAAATCCTTTTCTATAATGAGCTAATACAGTATATCCAAAATGTTTTTTTTTTTTTACTACCATCATAATTCTTGCATATATCTAGATTTACTTCATGTGAGTTCCTTTTTCTTGTTTGGTTTCAACATCAAAAAATTTCTCAGTGTATCCATATTTACATTGAATCATTCATCGCACCATTCTTTCTTAAATGGAATGATTTCAGGACAATATTTTTCACATTTACCACTGTTAACGTCTTTCTTTTTCATATAGCATTTATGATAATTTAAAACCCATTTCCAACAATTTTACATCTTTTTTCACCACATATATGATCTTCGGGTTTTTTTATCACATCTATTAATAATTTGTTTACATTTTAAACATTTCCATAAGCAATTAAATACACCATTACCTTTGCTATCTTTCCTTTTGTGATTATTATAGCGCTCATAACCTTTAAATAATCTCTATTACATTTTTTACAAAATATCTCATCACCATTACTATCACTCTTATTGAAACATCTATCGCATTTGAGAGGACATCTGTGTTAATTTGATCTGAGCGTGCAATCAGTAGCGCTATTGCAGAGAGCGGCGTTTGTTGTAAAATTTTATTTGTTTTATTACAGTGCAATAAATAACCAAGTCAGTAATAGTACATTTATTATTTTTTATTAAGCATTATTTTTATCTATTTATTATATTTATTTAGATCCTGATGTGTTTCTTTAACACTTTGTGAGCCGAGTGGATAACACATGGGTATTTATTTTGATGAGTATCTATTATTACGTTAGACTTAGATAGATTACATACATATAGATAGGAAGAGTTTATAAAGCGGAAGGAGCAGAACATATAGACATCTTATCTACTTGATGTCCGAGGTGGTCCCCTTACACAACACTAGGTGGCATTGCATGTTCTTATCAGTTTAGTTCTTTTAGTCATTTCTTATAAGGACACCACATTCCTCCCCGCTAATATAAATATAAAGATCCAACCGGACAGGAGCTTTCCTGGTTCGTTGGGAACGTCGCAAAGGAACGGGAGTACTGGACATCGCTGTAGGCTTGCTGGAGGTCGCTGGTGCCTTAGCTGGTGTTGGTAGATCGCTGCTGATCTCTGTCGGAGTTGTCTGTTCTTCTGGAGCAATCTGTACCTCGGAGTTAGAAGCGACAGGAGTTGATGAAAGTTTGCCCGAAACTCTGGGTACCACCAAGGTTGGCTGAACTTGATTGCCAGCTGCTCTCATCTGGTCGATGTGACGTCGTAAGAGAGTTCCATTTACATCTACAGTGTAGTGTAGAACTTCGTCTTTGTTGAGAACAGTTCCGAAATTTCACTTGTTATTGGCGGATCTGTAATATCGCACAGCCACACGATCTCCTGGCTCGAAAGTTCATTCATAGAAGCCTGTGACCTCATTTCTGACCCTTTCTTGAACCCTATTCTTGATATTTGGCAAGACTAAGTCTGTTCTAGTTCGGATTTCTCTTTTTAGGAATAACATTCCTGGGCTTTGCACTGGTCGCTTTTCTGTAATTCAACAGAAACGTGCTCACTTTTTGGTAGATGTTTCCGGGAAATCTTTGCATCGCCCGAAGGGATCTGTAATTCAACAGAAACGTGCTCACTTTTTGGTAGATGTTTCCGGGAAATCTTTGCATCGCCCGAAGGGATTGTTTTAAGGCGTGAACGTATCGCTCTGCCTGCCCGTTGCTTGATGGTTTGAAGGGAGCACACGTTTTGTGCTTTATTCCGTTATTCCTCATGAATATTTCAAACTCATGTGACGCAAACTGAGGACCATTGTCACTCACTAACACTAAAGGCAGTCCAAATCGAGAGAAACAGTCCCGTAGGCATTCAACTGTCTTGAACGTGTTTGTTGATTTCATTGGATATACTTCCATCCATTTAGAATGAGCATCGACTACGATCAAAAACATATGCTCGAATATGGGACCTGCGAAATCTACGTGAATTCTCTCCCATGGTGCACTCGGGTATTCCCAATGGTGTACCTTTGCTCTCACCGGATCGGACTTGAATCTGGACAGTTTTTAGCAGCTTTTTCTATGTCGCTATCAATGTCCCTCCAATAGACGTAGGATCGAGCAATTGCCAAATGGCCTTGATGGAGAAGATGATCAAGAATTTGATTTCTAAATTTCTTCGGAATAAAAATTCTTTCCATGAATATTACATCCGTCCTGCAAGGTGTACTCGGCTTCCTTCCCTCCTAAAGGTTCACCGAATTTCAATTTCCTCAGCAATGGACCTAACTCTTCATCATTTTGTGTCTCTTTTGCTAAATATTGAGCTTTCACTGGTAGTGTTTCGATTTGATTCAACTGGAAGAGTTCTACGTCATCCTTGACAACTAAGTTTTCTGACCTTAAAGGTAATCGGGAAAGACAATCTGCATTACCATGGTTCTGTATGTTACGATAGATGATATCGAACTGATATGCTTGCAAGATCAAGGCATAATGCAAAAGTCAAGTAGCCGTCAACACTGGTAGACCTTTCTTCGAGCTGAATATCGCTACCGAAGGCTTGTGATCTGTTATGAGAGTAAATCTTCGGCCTTTCAAGTAAAGCATAAATTTCTTGACTGCCCAGACAATTGCCAAAGCTTCTTTGTCAATCTGGGAGTATCGCTGTTCCGTTTTTGCCAGCGTACGAGAAGCGAAGCAATTGGTCTTTCTGTTCCATCTGGTAAGACATGTGATAGAACTGTTCCTATTCCCACTGGAGAAGCATCCGAAGCAAGAGTAAGAGGTAGTGTAGGATCATAGTGCATCAAGATTCGCTTTGAGCACATTTCCTTTTTGATCTTCTTGAATGCAGTCTCACACTTTTTAGACCAACGCCACGGAACGTCCTTTTTTGTCAGCTCATTGAGAGGATAGGCAATGGTTGCCAGATTTGGACAAAATTTCCCGTAGAAATTTACCACGCCCAGAAAACTTTTTATTTCTTGAACATTTTTCGGTGCGGGAACTTTTATTTAGATAGGAAGAGTTTATAAAGCGGAAGGAGCAGAACATATAGGCATCTTATCTACTTGATGTCCGAGGTGGAACTCACTAGTTTTCTTTACACAACACTAGGTGGCGTTGTATGTGCTTAGGGGCCGTTCAAGTATTACGTCATCATCGAGGGGGGGGGAGGGGGTTTCCGATTTGCTGACTTTTGATGACAAGGGGGGAAGGGGGGTTTGGATAATGCTTACGTCATCAACCACCCTTTATGAAAGTATGAGTTAGGATTCAGAGAAAGAGCTTATGACTAAATTTTGCTGACAGGGGGGGGGGGTCAAAAATGGCTAAAAATTTTCTTACGTAATACTTGAACGGCCCCTTATCAGTTTAGTTCTTTTAGTCATTTCTTATAGGGACACCACAGATCCTAAAATGGGTCGTTGCATTGCATATTCCTCATCGTTTTGCAGTTTATCATACTGTGAAGAATTATTAATAAAATGCTTTAAAAAACATTGTAAATCTTATTTATATTTATCTAAATAGTGCGACTATGTGTATATATATATATATATATATATATATATATATGCATTTTTTGCACACACAATCTGCTTAAAACTTTAATACAAATTATTACAAGTAAAAGCTTGCTTTGGATGAGTTAGTCACTGGCTTCCGCCAATTAATTTACAGTGCAAGAGGTTAAGAAGTATTTTTTTAAAATACTCTTAATTACCAGAAAGAAACTGTTTCAGTTATAAATAATTCTGGTAGATTTGCCAATAACCATCGTACACAACAAGGAATAGAGTATGACCTTTTTTTCCTTTCCAAAGTAATCTGATTTCCTTGCGAGCAATCTTTCTTTTTTATAAATAATATAGAGGGTAACACTTGAAGGAAGCATATTTTTTTGGATGAATCAAAAAATTAATAAAAACTATTGCAATTAATTAGATTAATGAAAGCAGCAAGTAGCTCTCATTTCAGATTACTGAAGGTGTTGCAAAAAAGACAAAAGAGTTCAGCCGACATCCCCTAAAGAAGAGGTTTATCTTCTTCGGAGAGCTATCTATGGAGGTTATTGGTACAGTCACGGCCGACTAGACATGCATAATTTTTTAGTGGTCTATGGTGTGAAGTGGTCAGGATGAAAAAAAGGGGGGTTCTTTCCGTGACTAGCTGCACCCTTACCAGCTGACCAGAAAGAACATTCCACTGATTTTAACGACGCCAACCATATGGGAAAGAATCTTTTGCCACAAAGATTCTTTTATTGGCTCCGGTCGGGGCTTTGGTGAGAGTCTTGGTTGACCATCTGGGGAGATAGAAACAGTGTTAAGTGCTATAAATCGAATGGATGAATTCGATTAGAATATGATTTTTTTAACTTGTTTGAGAATCGAAATGGGATGAAGCTGGTCAATGCAGAACAACATACATTTGCAGTCACAAATTGGAATATAAATAAATCGTGCTACAGAATGGTAGGCGAGGTCACGCGATTCCGTTTACTGGTCCTATAAGGACAGCTCTCTTTATGTGAGGTTTTCCTGAAAAAAAGGGGGGGGGGGGAGAGGGACAAATGTGGAGCTTCGCAGAACCCACATTTTTATTAATTATATACAGTATTAGAAAAGTACATTCGGTTATAAACGCAGGATTACCAACAAAATGGAAAAAGCCCTTCTTCATTTTACACTCTCCCGACGAAAACAAAGTAAGTAAATATCAAATATAGCTACTCATTTCTGATAACATCATACGTTTTGTATTTTGTGAGATTTTTCTTTAATGATAATTTACGAACAATCGCCACAATTCAATCTTCGGTAATTTGGAATCCTCTGTGGGTATGAACATAGTGGGTCCGTATTTCCGATTTTCGAAACCCGATGTTCATTTTTGTTCCAAAAAACAATTTCCAAGAGATTGGCCTATTGAATCCCATGATATTTAACTGTCAATTAACCAAGTAGCATTTTTAAAATTGGCAAGCTTGTGACAGTCATTGCTGAGCATTTAGCAAGTATTTCCGAAATTAAAAATAAGTATTTAATAAATTTTATTTCAGAAATGTGCGGCGGATGCGGGGCCTTATGTTAAATTTATAAACAAAATGTCATACATTGATTGTTCTTTTTTTTTTCCGATACAGCGACGCATACGTTCATGTGGTGATTATTCCAAGAAATGCAGTACGGTATTTGTTTTTCAAAGTCGAGTGGGATTTTTTTTTTCCCCCTCCGTCCTTAAAAAAAAATTTTTTGGATCTCTACAATTCGCCGAATTTCGACGAAATTTATGTGGTCGGCTGAAGTTGGTTTTCTGTGGTTCCCAACTTCAAGGCGCAAATGCGAGCCGATCTCCCCGTTAAAAAGTCTCGCCACAGAGAGCAACAGTCCTACAACGATAAATCATTCAATCATAACACTTCACTCATAGTTAGAAATACTGGTGGCAGATGGCAACACTACACATAACAAGCATTACAGAGAAACAAAAAAAAAAACTTCACGTCAGGTTTCACTACACGCACATTCCCACATGTACCGATTCGTTGGGGGGTTCCGCGGGGGGGGGGGGGGTGCATGTGTGGTGTAGTAGTAGTAGGTAGGGCCTCCAAAAAATGGC
The DNA here is from genome assembly GCF_987345545.1 of Pholcus phalangioides. Classification (NCBI taxonomy): domain Eukaryota; kingdom Metazoa; phylum Arthropoda; class Arachnida; order Araneae; family Pholcidae; genus Pholcus; species Pholcus phalangioides. The sequence continues at coordinate 57,822,648 of NW_028301610.1, read as the reverse complement.
TCGGGGATCCATGATGTTCTTAAGTCAGCCACCTCGTTGGGCAATTTGCCTGTTGTGGCGTTGTATTTGTATTTGTATTAAACTACATGTTACCGCAATAGAAAAATATACGCAATAAAACACAAACAAAATACCACAGTAAAATATATATTAGTTATTGCTCATTTCGTTTTTAATTCTAATAAAAAATATTAATTACTATTAGATAAATCCATATTAATTCGTATTTAGAATCAATTTAATATAATAAATTTGGTTATTCAGACCTGTAGAATTGAAATTATGGAAAATTGGAAAGTTTTGGAAACCATTAAGTTTCGTGGCGCATTTTTGGCCACTGAATTTAAAGGTGGATCATTTTTTAATATCGCGTAAAATTTTTTCACAAAAATTGATTTCGGTATAACAGCAGAAAATCTATTAAATATGCATTATTCTAACCTTTTAAATACTAAATTAACTTTTCAAAGAATTTTTTACATAATTCATACTATCATTATATTTTTCATTATGTAGCTTTCAATATACACTCATGTCCATAAATTGAGGATAATGCCAGCTCCGGCAAATAAAGGTTCAGAAACAAAACAAACGTTACTTATTCATAAAGCCCATTTATTAAACAAAACATAAAGAACAAAAACGATGGTGTATGTATGATACCATTCATAAAAACTACGATTTTTGCTCCCTGGAGCAATTGTAAAAAATATCTCCTTTACAAAAACTTACTATTACATGGTTGGTATGATGGTTAATACATCGTATGTCTCCCATGCGATGAAATACAGTCCATACAACGCCTAGGCATGCTGAGTATCAAATTATCGATCTGATCTTGGGGAAGATCACTCCACTCGGCAAGCAATGCTCTCCGAAGTTCCGGTACACATGTAGGAGGTGGTTGACGGGCTGCAACTCGTCGGCCAAGCATGTCCCACACATGCTCTATCGGATTCAAGTCAGGTGAGAATGCTGGCCATTCCATACGGGTTATATCCTCAGATTCAAGGCATTCGTTTACGATGTTTGCTCGGTAAGGACGGGCGTTATCATCCATAAACACAAATTCTGCGCCCATGGCACCCCTAAACAAACGTACATGTTCTTCCAGAATGAAGTCCCGATAAATTTGGGCTTTCATGGTTCCGGTTAGAACATGCATCTGTTCTGGAAGCCAGTATAATTCCACCCCAAACGAGCAATGCTGCACCACCGTAACGGTGTCGTTCAATGATGTTGTCTTGGTGGTAACGGGTACCTGGCGTTCTCCATATGAAAGTCCGACGTGAATCAGACTGCAAGCTAAACCTGGACTCGCCGGAAAACATCACACAAGCCCACTTTGACGATGTCCACATTGCATGTTCTCTACTCCAGGCTAATCGCTGCCGACAGTGAGTTGCCGTGAGCGGAACACATCTGACAGGCCTGCGAGCATATAGACCAATATCTCCCAAACGTCTGTACACGGTTTGCCTTGAAACTGTGGTACCCGTGGCTGCAGATAGCTGACGAGACAGGTCGGATGCTGTGCTCCGTCTGCTTCTTTTGGCAGTTACTGCCAAATACCGGTCTTCATTCGGCGTTGTAACTCGGGGGCGACCTGTACTGTAACGTCTACTGACATTTCCGTTATCTTGGAATCGTTGCCAAAGCCTAGAGATGACACTTTGGGCAATTCCAAGTTCCTCGGATACTTCCATCTAAGTACGCCCACATTCCAGGCGGCCGATAATTCTACGACGTAAAAAATCATCCACATGCGTCCTCTGTGTCATAACTATTCGAAAACCACATGGGGTATATTCCTTATATACCCCCCCCCCCCTTACACTCTCGTCATTGTGACGTACTATCGGCATCATCTGGTGGCTTCCTGAAATTTGCATATCATTCTTGCAGATGTGTGTGATAATTCTACAGGTGAAATTTTTACTTTAGATTTCGATTTCCGTGTGATTCTGAATTATCCTTAATTTATGGACATGAGTGTAAAAGTAACATAGGGAAAAGAACAAAAATGGAAGAAACAAAAGCAGTTTAATTAATAAGAATTTCTTTGTTTCTAAGTATATTTACTAAGGTATTTGGATTCGAAAATTGGGAGAAAAAGGAGCAAAAACTAACGGACAACACTTCTTTTTCAACATTTCTCCGATTTTTGAATTCAGATATCTCTGCGAATATAGCACTTAGAAACGTGGAAATTTCTTCGTTGGAGTCAGAAGAGACAGGGCAACAACTTTTTAATTTGGTTTTTGGGCACAGGTTGTTCAGGTTAGTTTTTTTTTATTTTAATATCTATACAACCCCTTGAAACATGAATGACGTTGCTGAAGTTCCTGACTTCGCACATTGATATTCCGCAAGAATGACTTTAATATCTATCACCGTTTTCTTGCTATTCCCATTTTAAAAACCGTCAGATGATTGTGGGACACTCTATGCATTCAACGAAACAATTTTCAAAAAGTATTTCACTACTTCAAAATACACTTTAGGACCTGCGGTAAAACATAATATGTATAGATATCATGTAATGCATTATTGATTTTGTTGCTAGACTATAACCAACTACGCAGAAAGTATGCACCATACATTGGAATTAAATTTATCAGTGTTTTTCATCGATGCGTTGACGTCTGCTGGCCGGAGGTTGAGCACACCCCCAGTATATGGCAATCATTATATGGAACGGAATAGGATACAAATACATGACAGAAAAGTAAAATTTAGGCGCAGCTATATACAGTACCATTTTTTTGGCTTTTGTTTGTTTATGATTTATTAGTAATGGCGTGGGAGGGGGTGGGGGCAAAAAAGTTAGACTGAAATGAGAGAGGCGGAAGGGATAAAAAAGGGTAAAAAAGTTGGACTGAAAAACGTAATACGGTGGCGGCAAAAACGTAAATACGGCCCTGTTACTTGTCTGTAATTCATATTTTGGCACTTCCACACAGATGTTATCCTTGGGTTTGAGTAATTCACGAACGTGCACGAATTCATTAAAATATGTTTCCATTACGGCAGTGTTCCTCAAAGTGAGCTTCGTGGCTCCTAGGGGCGTCACTAACCTCAATCAGGGGTGTCGCGACGAGCTTTTGACCAGTGATGTTTGCGTCTGTGCGTAAGCGGTTCTTTTATGAATGCACAATAGCTACTATACTTTTCCTGAAAGTCGCAGATAATAACCAATACTAGGAGCCTAGGGAGCCGTGGATGACAAAAGTTTGACGACGAATGCCATTATGTATAAAAAACAACATACGAAAGACCATGGCCGTAGGTGAATGAACAGTGATCACGGCGCCCCCCCCCCCACACACATCCTGCCACAGGGCCCCGAAGCAAGGATCTTTGACGGTCCGCTGCTGTAGTGAATTTATAACGTGAAAAAAATGATGAGAATCTTCTCAGGGCCCTGAAACCAGAACCAACCCCATCTTTGTAGGGGGGGGGGGCATAACTCCAATAATGACTTGGTCATTAACAAAACCAGTCCCGAGGGGATGCTGGACCCATGGCCCCCACATGGGGGGGGGGCTGACAGGGCTCCAGCCCTGGGACCCGGGAGTCAGGGGGGGCCCGTGGAAAGGTCTTTTTGATTTTTTTTCTTTCAGATATGTCCCATAGGAAAATAAACAGGACTTTAATATCAATCATATCAATTTGTACTCGTATGGACAGATATCTTGAACTACGTACCTTCTATTCTCATTGAAATTTTTTTTAACTATACACATGTACAAGTAAACGAAAAAAAAACGGAAACGAAGAAAAGAACATTGTACAGGGGTACAACAACTCCCCTCGGGTGGCAGTCGTTCTCCTAGGAAGGAAGGACATTGTGATGGTTATTGCTACTGACATCAAGGACACCAGCATTTTGTGTGTCCTCAGGGCTACCGCGCGACCCCTGCTGCTTCAGTTCGTAGAAGGCCATAATGTCTGGATAAAATGAAAATTGGCGTAAACAGACATCGTATTCCACAGTGAAATTGCCTTTGGGTGCCGATAAAGCACATGAACCCCCCCCCCCGTAGGCTGCGCTCTTCAGCGGACCCCCTCTATAAAGTGAACTAATAGTGGGAAAAAAAGACAAAAATGGTCCAGACCCCAGGCCTGAAGCTCCGCCAGCCCCACTCTCGTGGGCGGTTTATGATACTGAGACAGCTTTGTTGCAAGCTTTTGTACAAAATACAGTGGATCCCGCATATAACGTTTTCCTCCTTAGTGCGACATATTTTGCGACTCTCTGGTGCCAACTCTTATTACTGATACTCATCGAGATTTCTCGTTTAAAGCGTTTTCCCGCAAAAAGTATTGTACGGAATGGCTCAAAGCGTATTAAAGACGTATTATTGATACGCTTTGGAATGGCTGTAATGACGTGTATACTGAATCACGTGATTTCGCTCACTTCCCCTCTAATAATCCCCTCCTTCTCCCAGTCTGAACAAATCAAGGGTTTTTTTTCCTTGCTTCTGAAAAAAAAGCTACATTCTGCATCAGCCTTTTTTATTCGCTGTACTGTCTTGAGGACACATCTCCCCTCGAAACTTCTATTGACAGATGACATTCTTGGATCGGTTTAACAGAAAAATATTTACAGTTCGCGTCTGCAAAAATACAGTTGTTCGAAATCTTTTAGTAAAATAGTTGAACGAGTTTGCGTATATAAAGGATTAATTTTTTCCCCACGCGGATGAATCCTACGGTTCTAGCCCAAAAGAACGGTAAGCAAAACAAAAAATTTGAATTTTTGTTAAAATTTTTATTTTGAGCACATTAAGAGTTAACTATAATAAATCTATGTCCGAAGAGTTTGGCCCTGCCTCGAGGCCAGTTGCGATGATTGTTGAATTGTGTTTCATAAAGTTTAAAAACGCTTATTTTTAATAGGGCATATCTACAAATGACAGAGTAACCTCGTTCATACGTCACTCAGTTATACGACTTTCATGTTTATACGACGTTTAACTTTGGTAGCAATTGGTAACAATACATTTTAAACAACAATACAACAAATAAATTTTAATGTTAAAATATTTCATTCATTTATTTAACGTAAAACCTCAATTATTCGACGTTTTCACTTCGACTCAAACTCGGAAACTTTTGAAAAAAAAGGAAAACGTAATTTATATCCACACATCAAATGCGCACAAAATTTTTGTATGCAGTGAAAAAGCGTTGCTGCAACAATTCTTGCATATTGTCACCGCAAAACACATAAATTTTAGGGTGATTGCTGACGTATACGAAAATTGCCAGTGAGATGACTGATGAGTTGATGACCATTTAGAGTGGACACTTAGGTGATTTGTTTATTGCCTTTTTCTGAGAATACGCAGATGTGGAGAGTCCCGAAGAAATGGATTTCAATTGTTTTGACGGCCATATGACCTTTCAGAATTTTTTCTCTCCCTATGTTTTCAACGTTATCCCGAGAGGGTGAGAAAGTTTACTATAAGCATTTGGGGGGTGCCGAAGGCAGGTCTGCCGAAAATAGACAGATACGGTACACATGCACAGTAAGTTCTTTCGATCATTTCCTGTAGAACTTTCTTTCGATGTGGTGCTTTGCTTGCTGACGGGACCGTCTTAAGAGCATCATGGGCCCCGGGCCAATTGATTTTTCTGAGGCCCAACCTGGGGAATTCTCGAAAATTTCAATTAGTTCCCATTTTTGTGAGGAACCTCTTCTCTTGAGGCCTCCGGGCCGTGCTCGGGTGGGGCCATGCGTTCAGACCATAGACTAAAGATATATATTATTCTTACTCTGTGGTTCAGACGGCACTGCTTGCTGACTGTGTCAAATCCGTCGTTCGTAATGTCGGAAAAACAAAAAACGCTCTTTCTAAAAAAACTGGAAATTTTGGAAGAATTCAACAAGAATTTTAAATTGATAACGAAAATTCATCTTGCAAACCAGTTGAATATGTTCGTTTCAACTTTTTGAAACGATTATAAAGCAGAGAAACAAAACCAAAGAGCAAGCTCCTGATTGAAAATCATCTACTGCCAAAAAAAAGTCCAAGATGGGGAAATTTTTGCCAGTCGAGAAGATTTTGTTGCAATTTTGTACCCAATGTCGTGTCCCAAAGGTAATGTTGTGCCAAATTTTATTTCTTTAAATGATTTGAAATGTATTTTAATTTCCTCTCAAGTATGAAATGATATTTTTTAGAACAGAATTGGAATGCAATTAAACACATAAAATTTTATAACATTTTATATGTATGGGAGGGGATAATTTTTTAAAAAGCCTCAGTTATTCACTTCGACTTACACATAAAACGTGTTTTATAAAACGTTTTGACTCGGCCTCTTGAACGTCGTATAAACGACTGTAACAGAATTGTAAAGTTGCTCAGTTGAATAGATGAAGTGAACATAAATATTTGACTTATTTCAGTTCAATTTTTCAGGCTGGTGCTTCAACCAAGGCCAATGAAAATAGTTTTCAGTATTGTTACTTTTATTAACTCTTTAATTCACTAAATTCATTTATTCTTTTTGCACGCCTGTAGGGAATCGCCTGAAATAACGGAATCGCTTCGTTTTATCAAAAAAATCATTGCATTGAATAACTTCACGTTAGAGCAGGCCGTCTCAAACTTTTTCCGCCTGAGACGCCCTTTTCCCCTATTTAATGCTTATCCGCGAGCTCCACCGGCTTTCCAGAACTGTTTAACAAAGAATATTTTCGAAAACCTCACACCCTGACAAAGGTTGGAGGTGCACTGTTTGAGAACCCGTGCGTTATAGGAATAATCTTTGATGTTCTAAATTAAAGTTAAACGTTTGGATAGAAATTTTTTGTGTAAAACACGTTTCAAACTGGTTCGTCATGTAGAGACTCTACAGTAGTTTCATTTGGTGTAGTATGAGTATACTTGCTTCCTTGATGAACAACGAAACTATAGAGATGTGGTGGATATCTTATCTGAGAGAAACTAAGGACAAATTTGATACTGTGCATATATATCTATATATATAATTGATTTTCTGTCAGTGTGTTCTCTATACAAATCCACAATTTTAGATCGATCGTCGCCAAAGTTTGGATATATACCAAACAGGGACCGGATTGAACGATGGGCTACTTTAAAAGTTCGTCAGAGAAGGACAGATGCCCAAAATGGACAAAAACCGTCGAGCAACAATGGTTTCTGGGCCTCAACAATCACTTTCGGAATGTTTACTTTGGTTACCGTAGTTCCCTAGTAATGCGTTTTACACGTGCATATGCCTTTACAATGGTTTGTCACTTCTTTAATCCTGCCAGTATTATATATTTATTCCTATGTAATGGTTTGTCACTTTTCCAATCCTCCCAATAAATGAAGGAAATACGGGCAGCGCCGGGTATTATAGCTAGTATTATGCAGTGCAGTGAATTCAACAAACATAGAACTGCAGTGAAATCTCGATATAACGATATTCTGTGGACGAAGAAAAATACCATAATAGAGGTATTATCGTTAATCGAGAGACTTTGTCATTGAACACTAGCCATCAGGGCCGCAACTAAATGCTTCATCAGCTGAGGTGAGCACATATTTTGACACCCCCCCCCCCCGTAATTTTGAAGAAGAGGCTATAAAAGGTGAATTTTGCTCACCCTTCTGGTCCTGGGCAAGAAATCTGCTTGTCCCCCCCCCCCGCCCCAGTTGCGGCCCTGCCGACCATGGATCACGATCACCATTGGCGTATGCAAAGGGGGTTTAGGGTTCTTACCCCCAGAGCCGAGGTTATAGGGTTATTTTGCAGGAAAAAAGAACGTAACCCCCCCCACCCTCGTGAAAATTCTGTGTACGCCTACGGCAATCACAAGTTCCTATGGGAAAACCATATCGCCTAATCAATTTGTTCTCTTAACTGGCCCATAGGGAAGCTCTATTGTATTGCGTAAAATTATGTACAAATCACAATCATATCTCGAAATGTAATAATATTTATTATACACACACAATTATATTTTATTATTTAGTTTAAATATACAGTGATACCTCGATATAACAATGTTCTACGGAGCAAAATAAAATATTGTGGTAGAGGGACTAAAGAGGTAACATTATTCTCACGTGTGATCAAATTTATGCTATTGTCATTTTTTATATATCGGCATTGCTACGGAAAATGCGCTATTATGTATTTATTCGTTACAAAAAATTGTAATTGATTATAGTTTATTTATAAAATTCACTTAGATGTGTATTGTCCCTGTAAAGAAGTTTACCGCATAGCGCTTTTGTGTCGTACACACAGTGCAGCAATACAAATAACGTTAGCTTTCGGTGATCATTTAGTGCAAAATATTGATGTTATCAGACGCCTTCAGAAGAACGAGAACAAGTGGCGAAGTTAAAATTAAATTCAAAACGATTTTGAACAAAATATAAAAAATATTGTTGTAGCGATTTCAAAAATCTAAATATATCGTGTTATAGAGGGGTTTATCATAGTAGATGATGTTGTTGTACCGAGAGTTTAACATTAAGCCAGGCAATTCCAAACAAGATTTGAAAAAAATATCATTGTAGATGTATTGATTATCGTTGTGGCGATGTTTTGCTGCATATACAAATGCCGTATCGTAAGCAGGATTTTCTCATGGGGGGGGGGGGGGCATTCAACATTTTTTTTCTTCCCAAAAGGGGTTTCGTTTTTTTTACTGAAAAAATACACCATAATCTTTTCTCAAGGGAGGTGCACAAAATTTTTCGGGGGGGGGGGGTAGGGGGCCCGTGAAAAATCCTGGCCTGGGGGCCCGGCACTAGCATGTGGGGGCCATGGCTGGACCTCTTATCCCCAGATGGTGTTGAAATCTGCGACAAAAGGCTTTATCGATCAATTACAGTTGACAAATACATCTGGAATGTACAGTGCATATTTAAAGGGGGAAAACACTTCAACTCTGTGTTTCCTTCAGATGAAACAAGTACAACTGCCGTGTGTAATATTATTAGTTTTTTTTGCCCATAGCCACGAAGGCTCCCTTGGAAAAAGGGTCCGAGTTTTCGAAAACGTATTTTTTCCCCTCGTCCTCCCATCGATCCCTTATGTCCATTCACAGCCTCCAATCGTGTCTGAAGCTGGTACCGCCCCCCGAAGAGTCCGATCGTCCACCGGGGACGATATTGCTAACTTTGGGAAACACTGCTTTAGGCGCTGGTCCCCTCCCGTCCCCATTCCTCTGCCTCAAAAAACACTATATAAGAGCCCCCAAAAATTCACATTTGCCCAGGGCACTTATGAGAAACGGTCCTGCGTTTAAGATATTCTTGCATGATATTTCCTTTAATTTAGTATTCTAATTAATTTTCAATAAAAAAATTAGAAAAATAATAATAATAAAACCCACTCACTCTCTCTCTCTTCGTTCACGTAATCCATTAGCATTGCCAAGATCAAGGGTACTCAACCTTTTGAAGAGTGCGAGCCACTACATCAGTTCGAAAACGTGTCTCGAGCCACATAAGTTATCTGTCAATGTGCCGCGGGCCTCTCAAGTGATCTAGGAATATGCCGCAGGCCACTTAAGTAATCTGAATCAGTGCCCCAGGTCAATTGTGTGGTCTGTGAATGTGCTGCGAGTCATTAAAGTGATCTGGAAATGAGCCGCGGGTCACTCAAGTGAGGTAAGAATGTGCCGTGAGCAACTTGAATTACTTGAACCGTAAGTATTAGAACAGTTGCCCCAGGCCACTTGATTGATTCGTAAATGTGCTGCGGGCAGGCGCGGATTTATGGAGGGATCACCCCGTACAAGCGAAATGCGATATAATTCTCATGAAATTTAATGAAATGATAATATTACACTCAATTAATCCTTTGAAAATTATCTTTATTGCCGTTTTGTGATTAAACAACCAATTCAAGAAAATTACTAAAAAACTTGTAAAACCGGGACATTTTTCAAAAAGTCGGGACGGAGAAAAAGCAGAAAAACGGGACTGTCCTGGAACATACGGGACGTATGTGATCACCTTATTCGGAGAATAAATTTTTAGCAATTTTTAAAATCACCCCTCCCAACAGCGAGCTCTGGACCCGCCCAAGGCTGCGGGTCACTTAAACAATGTGTAAATGTGTCGCGAGTCACTTAACTCATCTGTTAGTGTGTGCGCGGGTCACTTAAATGATCTAGAACAGTGCCCCATGTCATTTAATTGATCTGTAAATGTGCCACGGGTCACTTAAGTGAATCTGGCTAAGTGCTACTTGGTTAATTTTTGCAAGATTGAGGTCGCGGGCCACATCAGATGACTCCGAAGACCTCATTTGGCCCGCGAGCCATGGGTTGAAGATATATGCCTAAGGGTACGTCCATAGTGAACCGCTTCTCGCTACTCGCTTTATCGCGGCTGAAAAAAGATCGTGAAAACTCATTGGGGCGGCCATAGTGCGCCCGCCTACCTGCTTTTACCGGCTGAAACTGCTTTTACCCGCTTTAACCAGAATGAATTATTATTTCTTTTTCTCGCTTGACCGGCTCACCGCTTGCAGTTTTAAACGGATACTTTCCTCTAAGTGTTCGTTTTATAATGGAATAGTAAATCGACGGAGTTTTTGTAACGATCAATTATCGTTATTACTAATCGTTGATTAGTTATGACATAATAAAAGCGAAATCGTTAATCATTAAGTAATTAAAGAAAATTACCAATTATAGTGAATCCAATTGGAGTTTTTGTGACGATTAATTATTAATACTAATCGTTAACTAGATGACATAATAAAAGCAATATCGTTGGTTAGTCATTAATTAAGGTTAATTAACGATTATACTGAATCCAACGGAGTTTTTGTGATGGATAATTGTTGCTAATACTAATCGTTAATTAGTTATGACATAATAAGCGAAATCGTTAATTAATTAAGGATCATTAATTATCATACTAAATCCAGCGGAGTTTTTATGACGCCTAATTATTGTTAATACTAATCGTTAATTAGTTGACGTAATGAAAACGATATCGTTAATTAATCAAAATACCGTTGGATTTCGTTTTATCGTTACTAATTATTGATCATGATTTAGTTTTATCGTTAATAAACTAATTAATGATAAAACGAAATCCAACGGATTTTGCCGTTAATTAGTCAGTTCATCGGCCAGTTCAGTTTTATCGTTATTAGTTGATTAGTTAATTATCGATCATGATTTAGTTTTATTATTAATGTAAACTAATTAACGATAAAACTAAATCAAACGGAATTTTGTAACGATTAATTTTCGTTTTTCTAATCGAAAATTTGTTGTGGCACTAAAAGCGAAATCGCTGATTTATCATCAATTAATTAATTAACTATAATTAGTGATTACACTAAACCCATTGCAACTTCAAGGCGAGTCCTATTCATTTCATGTACATTCGTCATTCTTTCATGTTTAATTTTATAATAAATATTTTTTGTTGTCAACAAAAACACACAATAGATCCCCACGTGATAGCTCCATGATGCCAACTGCCCATGCAGGCAGACGCTCCCGCGAGCGGTGCACTATAACCACCACCGGCTAGAATCGCGCGGGATCATCCCGCCTTCTACAACTGCCGCGGTTTAAGCAATAAAGCGAGAAGCGGGAAGCGGTGCACTATGGACGTACCCTAAGGTGGCTGCAGCTGTCACCCATCACGTGGCTCGCTTTTTTGAATGTCACCTGGACAATGCTCAATATCGAATGTGTGTGTGATTACGCGATTCCATCATACATGCGTCATTTGTTTTCCCGTCGAAACAATGGTTCATCAAGAATGAATGAACGTTGTTGGATCAATCGAAGATTGATTGCTCGTAAAATTTTCCCAACGCTTCATTGTTTAAGCGCATTTCGTGGAAACGAATTTCATCAGAAAACGGCTTATATAAGCCTTGGTAAATAGTCGAAAAGTCTCTTTTTGCTGATTCCTGATCATGGAAACTCTCTCCTGACTACAGTTTCCACAACATGATTGTAATGGTAAGTCTCTTTGTGATATCTTACAATGCATTTCAATAGAAATTCAAGTACAGTCGAGTTCGGTTATAACATACCCCCGTTGGTGATTCGAGAAGTGCAGGTTATAACCGACTTGTATGTTATAAGCGAGGTCTTGGAATCTTCCGAATTATTTTTTTTATGCAGGGTGTCCTGAAAATGCTAATGCGGCCTTTATCAACCGGCCGTTGAGTATTTTTCCAGTTTAAAAAACACTCAAAACTTGTGGTCAATTTTCACCTGGTGGTAGAAAATTTAACTATTTTTTTTCATTCTATAAATCTCTCTCTCTCTCTCTCTCCCATGGTCTCATTAAGATATCCTAAAATATTTTCTGTATTCGGATATAAGCAGTTTTCGAGAAAACTACTCAGAGTAACGGGAACTTTAATTATGATCACTCTGTATCTAATTAGTTTTATATTTATATTGCTTATATTTTTTACTTTATTATACTTATAAAATAGCTTTTCTCTCATTAACAAGACAGAAATGTTAAACAATGTGTAAAACGGTCAACAAATGATTATGCATTAATCAAAATGAATCTAAGTAGTAAGGAAAAAAATATATACAGGGTGTCCTGTAAGTGCTAATGCGACCTTTATCTCGATCAGCCGTCCATCGTAGAGGTATGATTCTAACTTGAAAAATGCTCAATAGGCGTTCAAAAATTACCCTGTACCAGTTTTGAGAGTGAAAACAGTGTAAAAAAATTTAAAAAAATCTAGATTTTTATACGGTCATCTTGTCTTCTAATTTACAATTAGAAAGTTGTTTCCCCGTATCTCTCCTGAGGCCAACAGAAAAAATCCACGTTTCCAAGTGATATTCGCTAAGATATTTGAATTCAAAAATCGGAGAAAAATTATGAAACAACAGCAGAGAGAGAGAAAGGACAACGCTCCTTTCCCTCATTTATGCTGTCCTTTCACAACTTTTATCAGATTTTTGAATTCGAATATCTCAGCTAATATTGCACATAGAAACTTGGAATTTTTTTGGCCTCACGAGAGACAGGGCAACAGCTTTCTAGTAGGAAGTTAGAGTGCAGGAGGATCGTATAAAAATTTAGATTTTTTTTATTTTGTTGCACACTGTACACACTTTATTTTCACTCTCAAAACAGGTACGGGGTAATTTTTGAACGCCTTTTGAGCATTTTTAAAGTAAAAACTATACCTCTACGACGGACGGTTGATGGGATAAAGACTCCATTAGAACTTACAGGACACCCTGTATATGCATACAATGCATAATTGAGATTGCGGAGACAGAATAAGCTTATGAGTGCCAGCGCAAAGTAGATTGGATCGGAGAGAAAAAGACATTCCGAAAAATGCTTTTGAGACAACACATTTACTAACAATAAATCGGGAATGTCCCAGGAAACGGGGACGTATGGTCTCGCTATGTAGGGTGTCGCTGATAAATTTCTTTACAAAAAGGGAGGTCGCTGTTCAAAATGCTTGGGAACCACTGTCCTAAGGCTCGAAGCATTTATTTAAAAAATACAAAGCTACAGGTTTAAAACCCAATTACAGCTTGCAGTAAAAATAAAAATTAGCACAGAATAGAAAAAACGACAACATGATGCACAAAACATACACAACATGATGCACAAAACATACACAACATGATGCAAAAACATACACAACATGATGCACAAAACACACACAACATGATGCACAAAACACACACAACATGATGCACAAAACATACACAACATGATGCACAAAACATACACAACATGATGCACAAAACATACACAACATACAAAAAAGACAAATAAAAAGTAACAAATTACGCAAAATACAAAAATTCTTTACCAAGATATATACAACGCAATCACAGCAAAAATCTTCTAAAGTCGGTAACAGACGAATGAAAAATATCCAGATGCTGAGGAAGCTCATTATAAAATTTGGAAAATCTGTTTACAGCACAGTAATTACCAATATTAGTATTGAATGATTTGACGGCAAAAAAACAATTAGATCTGGTATTGTGGCACTTAATATTGAAACAGATCTCCTTAAGAATGGGTATGCAATCAATTTGGTTAGTCAACAGTTCCTTGAAAAAAATAACGAGCAAGTACTCTCTGCGTTTTTGAAAGCTAATGACATTGAAGCTGTTTCGTAGATGAGTGGCAGACAGAATATTGTTATTAGGACCATGTTTTTTGAAATATAAATACCTTAGAAAATTGTTTTGAATAATTTCAAGCCTCATAATATGGCAAGCGTGAAATGGGTTCCAGATAATTGAAGCATATTCCAGTTTAGATCTTGTAAGCGTATTAAATAGGGATATTAAAGTATTACTATCGTTGAAATCTCTCAGCATTGGCGTACGCAAAGGGGGGTTTGGGGTTCTAACCCCCCCCCCCTTGAGCCAAGATTATAGTATTATTTTGCAGGGGAAAAAAAAAGTAACCCCCTCAGAAGGGAAAAAATCTGAAACCCCCACTTGAGAAAATTCTGCATACGCCTATGGCTTCGAAGCATTCGCCCACAGAGAAAATGTGTATTTTGTTCTTTTTTACTAAACTGAAGAGCCAAAAAAACTGGTCCAGGCATGCGCATGCAAATAAAGAGATATGGAACCAATCAGAGTACGGCGCTGCGGTCGGCAACGCCTATATAACACAACAATTGTCTGGCATAGTTGTTAGATCGGTTACTGCTGCTATAATGGCAGGTTATCGAGATTTAAGTGAGTTTGAACGTGGTGTTATAGTCGGCGCACGAGAGATGGGACATAGCATCTCCGAGGTAGCGATGAAATTTGGATTTTCACGTACGACCATTTCACGAATGTACCGTGAATATCGGGAATCCGGTAAAAAATTAAATCTACGACATCGCTGCGGCCGGAAAAAGATCGTGCAAGAACGGGACCAACGACGACTGACGAGAATCATTAAACGTGACAGACGTGCAACCCTTCCGCGAATTGCTGCACATTTCAATGCTGGGCCATCAACAAGTGTCAGCGTGCGAACCATTCAACGAAACATCATCGATATGGGCTTTCGGAGCCGAAGGCCCACTCGTGTACCCTTGATGACTGCACGCCACAAAGCTTTACGCCTCCCTTGGGCCCGACAACACCGACATTGGACTGTGGAGGACTGGAAACACGTTGCCTGGTCTGACGAGTCTTGGTTCCAATTGCTTCGAGCTGATGGACGTGTACGGGTATGGAGACAACCTCATGAATCCATGGACCCTACATGTCAACAGGGGACTGTTCAAGCTGGTGGAGGCTCTGTGATGGTATGGGGCGTGTGCAGTTGGCGTGATATGGGACCCCTGATACGTCTAGATACGACTCTGACAGGTGACCTAGTACGTAAGCATCCTGTCTGATCACCTGCACCCATTCATGTCCATTGTGCATTCCGACGAACTTGGACAATTTCAGCAGGACCATGCGACACCCCACACGTCCAGAATTGCTACAAAGTGGCTCCAGGAACACTCTTCTGACTTTAGACACTTCCGCTGGCCACCTAAATCCCCAGACATGAACATTATTGAACATATCTGGGATGCCTTGCAACGTGCTGTTCAGAAGAGATCATCCCCCCGTCTTACTCCTACGGATTTATGGACAGCCCTGCAGGACTCATGGTATCAATTACCTCCAGCACTACTTCAGACATTAGTCGAGTCCATGCCACGTCGTGTTGCGGCACTTCTGCGGGCTCGCGGGGGCCCTACACGATATTAGGCAGGTGGACCAGTTTTTTTGGCTCTTCAGTGTATAACGACGTGAGCGTAATAGACCCCCAGGTTCCATGATCTCTAGGTCACTTCCAGGTCTAGGTCACTTTTTTGATCACTTACTGACCTGGCTCCTCACTCCCTAGGCACTCTATTGGTCGCTTACTGACTTAGCCGCTGTGGTGGTCGAGTGGTTATAGTGCCGGACTCGTGATGCGAGGATCCGGGTTCGAACCCCACAGTGGTGGTCGGCTGAAGTTGGTTTTCTGTGGTTCCCAACTTCAAGGCGCAAATGCGAGCCGATATCCCCGTTAAAAAGTCTCGACACAGAGAGCAACAGTTCTACAACGGTAAATCATTCAACCATAACACTTCACTCATAGTTAGTAAAACTGGGGGCAGATGACAGCACTACACATAACAAGCATTACACAGAAACAAACTTTACGTCAGGTTGCACTACACGTACACGCACATTCCCGGATGTACCGATTCGTTGGGGGGGGTTCCGCGGGGGGGGGTGCATGTGTGGTGTAGCAGTAGTAGGTAGGGGCTCGGGGATCCATGATGTTCTTAAGTCAGCCACCTCGTTGGGCAATTTGCCTGTTGTGGCGTTGTATTTGTATTTGTGTATTTGTAGTCCCTCGCCCTCTAAGTCAATTTTTTGGTCATTCACATGCTTACACACTGTTTTGGTTACTCACTGGCCTGGTTCCTTGATCTACAGGTCACTCTCTTGGTCGGTCGCTGACCTCATTCCTCACTCTCAAGATCACTACTAAGAGGTTCTTTGCTCTCTAGGTCACTCTTTTGATCCCTCGCGTGCTTTTTTTTAATAATGCGATCAGCTTGCTTATTTTTTGCTCACTCACATGATTGCTAACCCTGTAGGTCACTCACTGACATAGTTCCTCGCTCTCTAGACAAAGGCAGACTTATAATTTCATCCTTGTTAGGCTATAAAACTTTTTACTCTACACTTCTCACATCATAATAATTTTCTTGACCACTCATTCCTTAAATTTGCCGTCCCTCCGAACTTTTCACCTTGGGCTATAGCCCCCTCCCAAGGACCCCCTGTAAATACGCATCTGGACTCTTGCTAATCCGGCACATATCAAACCAGGGTGTGCCGGATTACGAAAAGTTAATGGAAAAATCAATTTAAATCAAAGGTGCTCAACCTTTAGAAGATTGCGGCTACTTCTTTGGTTTGCAAACGTGCCACAAAACACTTAAGTGATCTTTAAGCGTGCCGCGGGTCACTTGGGTGCAGGGGCGTCGGAAGTGTTTCGAACCTGTGGGTGCCCGTCTTGAGATTCATGTAGGAAATTTCGATTTTTTAATCAATTCTGTGGGTGCTCGAATCCGTTCTACAAACTTCCGTGGGTGCTCGAGCACCCACAGCACCCCCGGCTCCGACGCCACTGCTTGGGTGATTTGTAAATGCGCCACGTACCACTTGGGGGATCTGGAACTTTGCCGAGGGTCCCTTAAGTGATCTAGAAATGTTCTGCGGACCACTTAAGTAATGTAGGAAATACACCACGCGTCACTTAAATTATCTGTAAATATGTCATTTAGTTTACTTTTACAAAATTAGATTTGAGATCGCGTACCACATCAGGTGACATCGAATTCGAAATTTTGGCCCGCGGGTCGTGGGTTGAACATGTATGATTTAAATAATAGAAACTTCTGCGCACATACATGAAGTGACATGTTTTACTTTTGTATGCACGAAGAAAACACACCTAAAAACGCCGGATTACTGGACGGACCGGACTAGCGCACGGGCGGATTATCGAGTCTATAACGTCAATTCCACTACCAGCGATTATTCAGCGACGTCTCTAGATCAGTGGTTCTCAACCTTTTTGGAACCGCGACCCGGCGAACTAAAGTTCTATGAGTCTACTTCCCGGCTCGGAATAGCTTACTCGTTCATAAGTTAATAATTAATAAACAACGAATTACCTTTTGATTGCGAACTAATTAATTCATTAGTTTAAAAACACATTTAATCAATTAATTAAAACCTTCTTTAATTGAATAATAAATTGAAACAATGTTTTAATTAATTAAAGCCCGCTTAATGAATTTAATCCATTATTATCTTGCGGAGTGATGCAACATTTTTTTTCGGTAATGTATTAATAACGTGCGAAGTCGAACATAAACGAAGCGTTTCATCAGCAACAGCAGTAAACATCCTCAATGCTTAAGCGCCGGAACCTGGGTACTGAGGCTGTTCGAGCGCCCCAATAGATTTTACGAGATGACTGAGCCACCAATAATCAATATACAATGCAACGCTCCTCTCCCTCTCCTACATAAGGGCTTGAGCCCGTATATACGGGACAAATGGCAACTTTCAGCCCCTCCCTTAATGTTTTCTTCATTTCGGCGCCTCTACCTCATTAAAAATTCAATTGATCACAAATCAATCGAAACGTCTTGATATTCAATTTTATAGACTAATTCCTCATAGCGTGTAAAAATACGAAGTTTTCATTCATAGTGGGCAATGGAATTTTTTGTGCTGACATCGACGCCGCACTTATTTATTAACACTTTTTTAATAACTTAATTAGTGTAAAATATATTTTACGAACTTTGTATTAAAACTTAAACTTTTCTCTATTTTTTAACAAAAATTTGGATTTGTGAACCTATCATTTGGACAAATGAATTTAACACATAAAAATTTGCCAAAATCAAGAATTCAAATCATGGATATCTCGATGAATTTTTTATCCTAATACCGGAGTTTATTCCTCTCAGTGCAATAAAGAGAGGCAAAAGGTGGAAATAGTTATTAGGTGATAATTATGTAGATTTTTTTGCAATCTTTGCCTTTTTTCAAATTTCTGCACTCTGCTTCACCATTTTTCGAAACTTCTGCCCCCAGCTATTTTATGTCTCTCTTGTCCTTTTCTTACTTTCTGTCTCTTTTCTGATTTTCAGACATTTTCTTTTTTCTTAATGTCTGCACTTTACCAAATTTATGTTTTTTCTTGCCCTTTTTCTGTGTGTGTATGTGTGTGAATTCCTTCTTCTTCCCTTACCATTTTTAAAATTTCTGCCCGCTTTTTTACACTTTTTTCGAAATTTTTGCCTTTTTTTCTCAATGTCTGCATATTTCGAAATTTCTGTTATTCCTTGTCCATTTTTCATTTTCTGTTATTCCTTGTCCATTTTTAATTTTCTGTTATTCCTTGTCCATTTTTCATTTTCTGTTATTTCTTGTCTATTTTTCATTTTCTGTCACTTGCCCTTTTCCTGAATTTCTTTTTCTTTCCATAAAATTTCTGAAAATTTCTTCTTCCTTTACTCATTTTAAAAACTCTGTGAAAACTTTTACTCATTTTAAAAACTCTGTGAAAACTTTTACTCTGTGAAAACTTTTACTCTGTGAAAACTTTTACTCATTTTAAAAACTCTGTGAAAACTTTTACTCTGTGAAAACTTTTACTCATTTTAAAAACTCTGTGAAAACTTTTACTCTGTGAAAACTTTTACTCTGTGAAAACTTTTACTCATTTTAAAAACTCTGTGAAAACTTTTACTCATTTTAAAAACTCTGTGAAAACTTTTACTCATTTTAAAAACTCTGTGAAAACTTTTACTCTGTGAAAACTTTTACTCTGTGAAAACTTTTACTCTGTGAAAACTTTTACTCATTTTAAAAACTCTGTGAAAACTTTTACTCATTTTAAAAACTCTGTGAAAACTTTTACTCATTTTAAAAACTCTGTGAAAACTTTTACTCATTTTAAAAACTCTGTGAAAACTTTTACTCATTTTAAAAACTCTGTGAAAACTTTTACTCATTTTAAAAACTCTGTGAAAACTTTTACTCATTTTAAAAAGCAGGTGCTTCACTGATTAGTCGCTGACACTGGGAAAAAAATCAAAACGAAAACTCTCGGAACATAATTCACTGCGTTTTTGCAAAGAAAACAATATTCGAGTTATCAGTAGTTATGTGCACCTTGATGACCGATTCAAAACACACTATTTTCTGTATACAGCAGGTGCTTCACTGATTAATCGCTGACATTTGCCACGCATATGTAAAATACTTCGTTCGTTTCTGAGAACACATACTAAATCGTTATAACACTGATTTTAATCTGTTTAGGCAAATGAGGCTGTATTTGATGACTGAAAGGATGGAGAAGCGTGAATATCAATGAAAGATGAGTCGGAGCTATAATGGTGGATGTTGTAGCTGCTCTCAGACAACCTTGTGGAGAAGTTCCTGTGTTCAGTGATGCAGTGTGGAAACGAGCATTCCCATGGAAAAGTAAAAGCATGACTCATATTTTGTTCTGTATTGCCATTAGTGACAGTTTCTTTGAGCAGTGCCATCTTAACGCATGGGCCCACCTGGATACACCCCGGGGGCCTCACTAGAGAAGAGGAGCGTCAGAAAAATGAGAAGTAGTTGAATTTTCCGATAATTTAATAGGTAGGGCCTCAGTGATCAAATCACTTGGCCCATGGGCCCATGATGCTCTTAAGACGGCCCTGTCTTTGAGGAAGGTATGGAAGATTTTTCTATTTCCCATGTAAACGGGGCTTAAGAGTCTATGCTCTACCTACTAAATCAACAACGCGTATTGGTTCAAGTTGTAATTAAATATACCAATTGTTAAACATTTGCTGGTCGCCAGCAAAAATGGTGCCACCAACCAACACCAGCTATAGAGATGCTATAGAAGGTGTTGCACCTACTAACAGACAAGCAACTCATCCGACCAATGAGGATGAGGCACGACGAAACCAAGATGGCGTCGCAGAAGCAGTTCACTTTTCCTGCCGAAAATATTAATAAGTAATATGACTAACAAGTTCAGAAAGACATGTTGAGTTTTTCCTGGTTAATTAATTAAATTTAATTAACGTAGACCAAATCCCGGACTTTGACCAATTACACGCACTACACGGAAACACATACATTAGCTCTCTTGCCTTTTCCTAACATTGGCCCCCCGCAGGCCTGTTCAGAGGGCAGCCAATACTTGCAAACAAGTAGGCACTGCCAAAAATTGGGCAACATGCTTCATGCACCAACTAACAGTAGCAACCTCTTTTTGATAATCACAAGCATGCGCATTCCAAAGTGTTCAATGTTTCGGTGAGCCCCTTCTGTGTGTGTGTGAAATTTCGATAATTGAGTTCACACACACACAGAACGCAAAAGAAATTCAGAGAAAAGGGCAAGGAAAGGAAAAGAAATTTGTAGAAAGATAGAGAGCAGAAGCATCAGAAAGCGTAAGGATGGAGGCAAAATGTGCATAAAGGATACAAAAAGGGGTATAAATTGTAAGAAAATGGTACGAAAGAAAATTCCAAAAAGAATAATGAAGGGGAAGTCATTTAAAAAAAGGGTAACGAAAAGAAACTCAGAAAAAAAGAGCAGGGGGGCAGAAATTGAAAAAAGGACTGGGATGGACAGAAATTTGGAAAAGTGCAAACATTAAAGATAAAGAAAAGGACAGAAATTCAAAAAAAGAGGCAAAAAGTAAGAAAAGAGGAAGAAATTAATAAAAATGCATTATACACGTGAACTTCAGAAAGAGTATGGAGGGGATAGGAATGGGAAAGGGTATGGGAATTTAAAAAAAAAGGTAGGAAAAGGGACAGAAATTTCGATAAATGGTACAAAAGAGAGCAGAAATATAAAAAAAGTGTAAAGTAAGGAAAAAAAAATTTAGAAAAAGGGTAAGGGGGGCAGAAATCGGGAAAACGACAAGGAAGGACAGGAATTCGGAAAACTGCAGACATTAAGGAAAAAAGGGCAGAGATTCAGAAAAGACGCAGAAAGTAAGAAACGGAACAGAGAAAGACAACTCTAAAAACCGCTAAGGAAAGGAGAAGAAATTTATATACAAAAAAAAAAGGCAGAATATATAAGAACTCCAGCGAAGAAAGACAGAAAGTACGAAAAAGAGCAAGGAAAGAGGAAGAAATTTAAAAACGGCAGGAAGACAGTTTTTAAAATGAGTAAAGGAAGAAGAAGAAATTTCCAGAAATTTTATGAAAAGAAAAAGAAATTCAGGAAAAGGGCAAGTGACAGAAAATGAAAAATAGACAAGGAATAACAGAAATTTCGAAATATGCAGACATTGAGGAAAAAAAAAAGGCGAAAATTTCGAAAAAAGTGTAAAAAGCGGGCAGAAATTTCAAAAATGGTAAGGGAAGGAGAAGGAATTCAGAAAAAGGGCAAGGAAAAAGGACTGAAATTCAGGAAAGAGGAAAGAGAAGAGAAGCAGAAAGTAAGAAAAGGACAAGAGAGACATAAAATAGCTGGGGGCAGAAGTTTCGAAAAATGGTGAAGCAGAGTGCAGAAATTTTTGAAAAAAGGCAGAGATTGCGAAATAAATCTACATAATTATCACCTAATAACTATTTCCACCTTTCGCCTCTCTATATTGCACTGAGAGGAATAAACTCCGGTATTAGGATAAAAAATTCATCGAGATTACCATGATTTGAATTCTTGATTTTGGCAAATTTTTATGTGTTAAATTAAAAGTCTCAAAATTTTTCAAGACGCGAAAAGTGGCAAAAAACAGGAATAACCAATCACCGATATCTCCCGATATCCAAATGAAGTGGAATAAATTTCTTTCGATACGATAAAGAAGGACATAAATTTTACCAATTGAAAATTTTTGATGAGGGCAGCATAAAAATGTCAGTATTTGTACTCAGTTTTAAGCGTACCGTAACTGGATAAATGACACTATTGTCATTAACTGAAGTAAAGACAGCATAGCGCCAAGTGTCGTTGATGCAAGAGGTGAACATCTACGGAAAAAAAGATGCATCGGTGACGACTGAAGCATTAGGCTGCTCTCATAGTGGGGCGAAAAGGTACGAGTTACAAGAATTGTGACTAGAAAGAAAAAAATGCATAGGGGTGGAGGAAGAGATGTCCGCACATAGTAAAGGAGGAGGAGGATAGAGAAAATGACCGGAGGGGTTCTGAAATGTAAGGGTGTGATGATGATGATCCCTCCGCAGAAGAGGAAGAGAAAGAGAAGAGAGGAGGAGAGAGAGAAAAAAAAGGGGAGAAACGGACCAATCAGCAGATATCGAAAATTAGCAGATAGAGGGCAAATCAGGTTTGTTCAAGTCGCTCCTCGTTGAGTGTCCTCTTTCTGTCTTTTGTCTCGCTTCTCGAATATGTGCGGTATAGAACAAAACAATAAAGTTGTTATCGTTGTTTGTCTCTATTACAGTACCGTACCTCTTGGTCTTGGTCACCTCACCGTGTGTGTGGCCTTGCAGTGGAGCAATCTACTTTTCAAACGAGCCGCTTGACCGACTTTTGTATAAAATGTCAGCGTAGTGAACCATGTTGTGTATGGTGCCGCATAGCAGATTTGTAGTCATTGTACCCACGGTAATGGAGCTGTTTCGGTCTAAACGACTTCAGTTTGCAAGACGGCATCAAAATCGAACTTCTGATTGGCAAAGGGTTGCCAATTACTCTTTTGGATGATTGGACTCCTTGGATTAGTTGCATTCTAGGCTGCGTGATCGCATCCGTGGATGAATTTCCGACAAAAACACTCAATATACCAAGCCGGAAGAATATAAATTGAAGGTAGAAGTGTTATTATATATTATATATATTATATCTGAGAAATGTTTATTGTATCATTTTCTAGGTTCACAGATATGTCCGAAAGCTACTTTTTCAATCATTATGATTATGAATGCATCCTTGCAGATCATGTTCATCAATAAATGTTTATTGTCATCCCTATTGCGTGTAAGAACGGTGATACTGCGGCGTCAACGATAAGGAGATGGAACTATAATATTACTTTCTCCACAGAGAAAGTTTCCCATCCACTCTATCGGTTGTAAATTGTCATATGGCGACATGACCAGAGTTGGTGAACGGTGGGAAGATGATACCATGTGCCCTGAAATGTCTAAAAATTATAGAATGCACATGACCAAGATTTTACCCCTTTACGATCACAGACGAAATATTTCGTCCAAACGTCAGCGAAACAAATTCAATTTAGTTCTCTGTGTTTTCTTTCCTCTCTCATCACCGCGAAGCTTTATTGTAACCCTATAAACCGAAGTTGTTTTTTTATACACCTCCGTGTTACCTATACTTAGCAATTCCCCCCCCCCCACACACACATATAATGTATCTTTCAACTATGTATATATGTTGCAGTATGTTATATACTGCATAATCCCCCGAAGTTGTCCAGTTGATCCGGCAAATATCCAAATTTCGGGCTTTCGCTGGGGCTTGGCCGGCCTCTATATGTCTATCCCTATGTACGGATCACTAAGACATCGACATTCAGATTCCTTTGATCGTTAGGGTTGCCATAGATAATCATAATTTTTCTGGTTACCCATGCCTAATTATAAATTACCATAATTATCACAAAAAATACGCCAAAGTGGCGATGACCCGAAATCATAGGGATCGATATATAGGAGCCGGCCAAAGTCCTTCGAAAGCCCGAATTTCCGACATTGGCCAGGTCCGAACTGGCCAACTTCGGGCTTTGGCAGTAACATATGTATATGTAAGAGCAAAAGAGAACACGCGTAGGGGTGAAAAGAGAAATCGACTGTATACTTCTCTTATCTGCTAGTCTATATTATATATATATATATATACTGCTTTCCATATATATTTCTATTTTTTTTCTTCCTTTCCTTCTATTCGTTTCTTTCGCCTTCTTCCTTTTTCTAACGTGAGGTTAGTTACGACAAGGTTACCAAATTTATCGCCGATTCGTCAGATAGAGATCATCCGAATTTGTTGACGAAAGCTTGTAATCGTAGGGGTTAATATAGTATCTTTGCAGTCTTCTTAGATCCATCTTATTTTATAACTTCCAGACCATCTTGCTGCCTATCGGACTGCACAAGATTTACCAGATACTGGATTTCTTCGCTAACTACAGCTGGATTCTACATGCTACAGATTACAAACCAGATTCCCGATTTCTTTGCCAAATATTACTGGCGAAAATTATTAAATAATTATATTGCATTAAATATGAGAGAGAGAGAGAGAGACCGTTGATTTCCAGACACGTCCACCCCCGTGGACACTTCGATATCTCTATAAAGAGATGTGAGGTGGTTTTTAAGGTTCGGGATTGCGTAAGCAGTGCCGTCTGAACTCATGGGTCCATTGGGGGACTAAAGTGCAGAAGGGGGCCTTGTGATAATGAGATCTCGTTAAGATTTTCAAGGTTGAACATGTAGATTTGCTTACAAACTTACATGTTATGATTACATGTATTAAACATACACGTGTATTTCTAGTCAGCTAGGGACAGGGCCGTAGCGTACCTTCTCGGGGCTCCGGGGCAGACATTTTGTTGGAGACCCATAAAAATGAAAAAATTATGCAAAATAAGAGTGCATTTTTTGTGAGGCCCCCATTCGGCTCGGGGCCCCGGGCCAGTTCTTCGGTTGCCCCAACCTAGTTACGGCCCTGGTTAGGGGGGCCTCAGAAAAACCAACTTGCCCGGGGGACCCACGATGCTCTTAAGACGGCCCTGGATATAACCCCTCGTTTTTCTGGATATAAGCTGGTGGTCACATTAATGTGATTTGATTATGTATTAATACTGTATCTTATATTGCCACGTATAATCTGTATATCATGACTATCTTATTTCTCCTTTCACAGCACTTGCGCATTGTGATTTCTCATCGCGGTTTCATTGTTGGGATGAATTGTAACAATCGTCCCATATGTTTCAATCAGATTCTTATATGGTTCAAAAATATATAAGATCACGCAACACTAAATACAGTATCAGTCGGGATGGCCAAACTGAAAAAGATGCCTTAGGTAAGATTCCGTGGCTTCACTAAACGCTAAAAAATTCAATCTTGAATTAATTACATTATCTACACATTTAAATTGTGGTCTATCATATGATTAATCGGCAAATATTCGAATTTTTGAAAAAAATCTTTCTATTGTTTTTAGATTTTCCGTCGGATTTGTTTTGTACAGAGTTAGTTTTATTTCTTTAACAGATCTAATGAAGGACGTTGATTTGAAAATGACATTTTGTACCTTAGAAAAGAATTTGTTAAGAGATGGACATGATCTTTTTGAAACGTACATGTCACACAAGATTATTGAAAACATTTCCTCTGAAAAGTATGCAATTTGAATTGCATACTACAGTGATTTCTAGAAATTGTTGTCAATATATACAGTGTCGAAACTGACATTTCACAAAGTTTTGAGCAAAATCTTTTCTGATGAAATTAATCTAAAAATTGCTGTTAAGATATATATAGTAAAAAATGTGACAGTCATAGCAGAAATTTATTAAAAATTTTAATTGTGAAATTACTTTTAAAAATTATAGTTATAATTGATAATACAATATTATGACCTGTATATCAATAATGTTGGTTGAAAATTTCACTAGTGAAATTACTCAAAGAATCACAGCAAAAATTAATGGTGAAGTATTATAATTAGTATCTCAGTGAGTGTTGTTGGAATTTTCTCTGATGAAATTACCCTAGAAACCACTGTTAATATGTGCTATACAGTGAAACCCCCCTGCCTACAGTGATACAGTGATACTTGCCTACAGTGATACAGAGTTGATACAGTGAAACCCCCCTGCCTAAAATGGACACTGTATGAGACGTAAACCTGTCTTGAACGGAATCAAGATGTAGTTCCTTCGGTGATCAATGCATTAATGTACACCTATATGAAACGTAAACCTATCTAAAATGGAATATAATTTCAGACTCTTGACGTTCTGTTTCATAGATTTTGCAATTTTTCAGAAAGGTTTCTTAGGAGTTTAATATAAACTAGCTATAATACCCGGCGCGCGCTGCCCGGGTTTTCTTCAATTACTGAGAGGATTGAAAAAGCGACAAATCATTATAAAGGCGTATAAACTATTATACATTACTGACAGGATTAAAGAAGGGACAACCATTGTAAGGCATATACGTGTCTGAAACGCATTGCTAGGGAATCACGGCAACCAAAGTAAACATCACGAAAGTTATTGTTGAGGCCAAGAAACCATTGTTGCCAGACAGTTTTTTGCCCATTTCGGGTATTCGCCCTGCCCTGACGCACTTTTAAAGTAGCCTATCGTTCAAGTCGGGTCCCATTTGGTATATATGCAAACACAAACAGAAAATCAATTTTATATATATCGATTACAGTTATTCATTTATGATAGAGCATTGGTGCTTTAGTAGAGTTTGTTCGAAATTTAAATGGGTAAGTTATACCGTAGAAATTACTGTCAGCATATAGGCAGTGTTATAAATGATATTTTAGTAATTTTTTTTTGAAATTTTCAATGTGAAAGTTATCTGGAATTCTCAGTGAGAAATTACGGTATTATGATTGATATTTCAAAAATCTTCGTAGAAAACTATGTTGCTAGTTTTCCGCAGAATTTTTTTAAATTTTTACTTCACATAAAATAATGTTGTTAATGATAATTTTTTTGACAATCACCACTTTAATTATTTCAATCGATGATGGAAGAGCAACTTGCTCTTCTTTTGCAGAGTTTCACTTATTTTATTGCCAAAACGTGCACCTGGGAAACTTACAGCTGTTATTTGATACTTCGATTTCATTACAGAGGAGAGGAATTATTTTAAAATATGGTGTAGATTTAACGAAATCGCGCATACACGACTATAGAACTAATTAACATAGGCCTTTGCAATAATTTTAACATGAATAGCAAAACTCCTATTTTAGTTATAACTAAATATTCGAATTATAACTAAACGTATAAAATACAAAAAGAAACTGTAGAAGAAATCAGCTTGTCTGAATAATTAAGTGTTATTATTCCACTAAGGAGTTAATAGTTCGCCAGATGGTTAATATCAATCTTCAAAACATCAAAATTGATATTCAGAGTTCATATCTTAAAAAGACACGAAAAATACACTAAAAGCACTGAAAACTATTTACTTGAGTTCGTTTGAAGTAACTTGTTGGGCTAGGTTCATAGGCATATTGGACAACCCTTCCATAAAATTGTTTCGAAAATAGATTGCTGTTCGAAGAATAGAAGAATACCAAAACGTAGTGCTAGGAAGTTTGAAACCATTTTGTTTCGTCCAAGTTGAGCACAACTCCGGTCCATCGCCATGGGCAATTATTACTGAGTGAACTGTGTTCGATGCGTTTTCCACAATGATTTTTCCTAGAGCCATAAACATTCTCAATTAAGACGCCACAAATGACGGAAAAGAGAAGCAGTATTTAAGCATCGTATTCAATTTATTCCATGCTTTATGTACACGTTGCTGATAATGTTAGTTTGCAACATCAGATTTAACATTCTTTAAAAAACGTACAATATCATACCCAACATCTCCGTAACGATGACCATGATCTCAATGTTGCTAAAAATCTCCATTAAACTCTAAAATATTTCATTTTAATAGACAGGCTGACCATATTTTCTCGAGACAAAAACTCGGAAAATTGATATTCCAAATGCGGGGAAAATACGAGAAATTGCCACCTATATCCCCAAACGAAACCAAAATTGCCAATATAGATAATATCACTGAAAAATAGTCTTCTCGGAAAATGGAGCATTACTGTCAATTGTAGTGGATTAAAATGAATTTTGTAACGAAGAAGTTTAACCTCAACAATGAAGTCGAAGTACCAAATACGAAAGTCTTTCCAGCAGCACGTTTTGGCAATGAAATAATTAAAACCGTCTCCTAAGGAATAGTAAATTCCACTTTCATCATCACGATAGAAATGATGGAAGTATCGATTGTTCGAAAAAATATATCATAAAGAAACAGTAATAACGCAACCTAAATAGAGATAGCAGCTGATTCCTATATCATTTCCAATTTCAATTCCTATATCATTTAGAACTAGTTTTAAAATGTCTAATATATCAATGTTAAACACACCAGACAACTTTTGTGAATTGATAATTCGAATTTATAATATGTTAGTGGCAAGACAGACACTTTAAATCGACTCCACACAAAACAGTATTAAAATTATAGGTAACCAGTGGCGTATTTACAGGGGAGCTTAGCGGCCCAGGGCCAATTTCGGAGGAGCGGAAAATTTGATTGAGTGGCCAAAAAAATAAAATATATATATATATACATACAGTAAAACCTCGTTAAGTCGTCACCCCGGTTAAGTCGTCATTTTTCTTCAGGCCCTTCCATCTCTCATACACAATAATGTTATTAAACCCTCGTTTACTCGTCGCTAATTTCGGTTAACTCGTCCCTTAAAAAAATTGAGAAAGTGGAACAGACTATTTTTATGGATCCCATTAAAAAAAGAGCTTGTTAACAGCATTGCCATATGCTTAAAAGTCACCATAAAATTCTATATACCCAAACGGAACAGTTTAAGTAACGAAATTTACGCTGGGAAAGTTCATTTGCCGACTAAGGTTTTTGGAACGTTGGGAACTGTTCAAGCTAGATCTCATTTCTGCCTGGGCTCTACTGGAGAAACCGCGAGACACCCAGGCTTTGTCGCAAGAAGCAACGTAAGCACTTCGCCCCCCCCCCCAGGGCATCTCCGGCAAAACCAAGATTTATTGATACGTCAAAGATTACACATAGTGTAAGGAAATCAAAAATTATGTAAATCGAAGAATCAAATTAATCAAGTCAAAGTGCAACGCGGGCACGGATAATAAATAATCATAGAAAGCATGGGCTCTACTAATTTAAGCATGGGCTCTTGAAATTTGAACAAAATAGCTTTGTTAAAAAAAATTAGACATTCTTTCCCAAGTTGAGGTCTTCTGTTTACTTTTCCCTGCCCAGGGCCCCTCCACCAAGTCAAAAGTGTTCGAGATCACTTTGTAGTTGTATCATGGACTACTGATGAAGAATTAAAATACTAAAATTTTTTAAATTTGATGTCTGTAAAATTAATGTGCAATAGAGAGTTCTATTATGAAGAAAAGCTACTTATAGCTACTTGAAGCTACTTAAATCTTTAGGCCAGTGTTTCCCAAAGTAGGCAATATCGCCCCCTGGTGGGCGATGGAATGGTCCAGGGGGCGATAGAAGCTACGTATTTAGTATAGGACCTTATGGGTTCACTTGAGTTGGGGGGGGGGCGATGACAGAAAAAAAATTCTGGTGAAGGGGGCGATGGGACAAAAAAGTTTGGGAAACTATGCTTTAGAGTAGGGGGCTTCAACCCGTGGCCCGCCGTTGCTATTTTGGTGGCCCGCCAAAACATTTCGATCGATTGACACAATATCATTCAAAAATAGGGTAAAACGAAGATTTCAACAAAAAAAAGTCACCCAGCTTCACATAGACTTATAACAAGGACAGGCTGATCAGTGTACAGTATTTAGCTTCTTAATAAGGCTTTTAACGTAAAGGAAACCACGCCATACACTTCTTCACTATAAATTCGAGTACATCCCACTCTCCTTGAGTGGGAGAAAGCAGAAATGAACGAAATTTCCATGGTATCGTACTTCTCGGGTGCATGGTCGGGTAAGGAGCAGGTGGATGCATGCATCTTGATTGGTTGGAAAAAGGATTTGTACAATATTGGTACAGTTCGTTTAGTTGTGTTTTAGGTCTTTGAAGCCTTTCATCAGAAGCCTTTTAATGAGTGCACGATGGCAAACCGTGATAACAAAAAAAAGGAAAGTTGAAGAAAAAATGAGATTTTTTTCAAGAGAAGTGGTCATCCCTAGATGCTTCAGCGCCTGTTTTCCTTGAAGGAGGAAGGAGATGAATTCATGAAATCCAAAGGAAAACTTACTGGAGAGTTTCAAGATAAAAAGTGGGTGGGAGATTTCACATTTCTTGTCGATGTCACTGGTCATCTGAATGATCTAAACTACCACTTACTGGGAAAAGACCTACTTATCCATTTTATGATAACGTAAAAGCATTCGAAACTAAATTAGTCCTTTGGACACGTCAATTGCAAAACAAAAACTGCATACAAAATTATTGAAGTTGGTAAATAGATCTACAACTTGGAAACTGGACGATTATAGACAGTGCATTTCAAATCTGAGAATGGAATTCAGAAGCAGATTTTCCGACTTCCGCGAGAACGAAATTTCTATGAAAACATTTTCCTCACCATTCTCGGTCGATATCGAAAGTGTTCCACCTGAGCTGCAATTAGAATTTGCAGATATGCAATGTGACTCCGCAGTTAAATGAAAGTTTTTTAAAATACCTTCATTAATTGATTTTTATTCTAAATATGTGTTCAAAGAAAAGTATCCAGAAATATGCAAATATGCATTGTTCATATCTTCTATATATAGGCAGCATATTTTTATTATATTTGCTTCCTTATAATTTATTATATTTGGCAGCACTTACATATGAGAATAGTTGTTTAGTCGAATTAAGAATGCAAAATCAAAAACTAGAACAGGTCTGACTGATCAGCATTTGGAGGATACTTCACGAATCACAACACAAATTTTGCCTAGCATTGAAGCTTTAGTCAAGAAAAAACACAGTCAAGTTTCGCATTAATTTAGGAATTACATCCACTCGCATTCGTAATGTAAGTAACCAAAGATTTTCTTGTTTATTTGGTGCGTAATTAATTCAACATATATATATATGTATAAAATCATCCATTTTCATTCTGTTTTATACAATTTACCAACTTTCAAAAGCATTTTCCAGTAACAGAAATGTATTAATATAGCAAAAATGGAATTTTTTGACACTATAATTTGAAATGTTTTTTTTTAAATCATTCAAAATTAATATTTGTTAAAATTAATTGAATTGAATGTTTAAATTCTATAAAATATTTTGAAATATATTTAATTTGTGAT
Organism: Pholcus phalangioides; assembly: GCF_987345545.1. Classification (NCBI taxonomy): domain Eukaryota; kingdom Metazoa; phylum Arthropoda; class Arachnida; order Araneae; family Pholcidae; genus Pholcus; species Pholcus phalangioides. The sequence continues at coordinate 57,791,062 of NW_028301610.1, read as the reverse complement.
CGTCTTTGGGGGGGGGGGGGTGCCCCCCTACGCCACTAATGAGTGGCCCGCGGAACGCGACAAATATTTTATGTGGCCCTCGAGCGTTAAACGTTGAAGACCCCTACTTTAGACTAACAGTTGCTCTGTTAGTCTAAATTAAAAATTACTATTATAAATCAAAGTGTACAGCACATTTTACCACAATAATTAAGTAATAGGAGATAAAAAAGGTAAGAAATTGCTATTATTTTTTCTTTCGCGATCTACAAATTTTATTAATATTGTTATTTTGATTCATACTTTGATAAATTTCATATTACTTTAAATTTATACGATTTTCACAACATTGCACATTTAAACTGACGGCACTACGCTTAAGTCGTCATAATTTTTCGATAACTTGCGGTGACGACTTATCGAGATTTTACTGTATATATAGAATGGGAGAAAAATTGTGAAAAAATTTGTATAACCTTAAATAAATCCGCCGCTGCCGAGACAGTAAGAGACTAGGTCAGTGAGTGATCAAAAGAGTGACCTGGAGACTTTGCAAGCACGTGAGTGAGCAAAAGAGTGACCTGGAGACTTTGCAAGCACGTGAGTGAGCAAAAGAGTGACCTGGAGACTTTGCAAGCACGTGAGTGAGCAAAAGAGTGACCTGGAGACTTTGCAAGCACGTGAGTGAGCAAAAGAGTGACCTACATAGCAAAGGACTAGGTTAGTAAGTGACCTAGAGCGAGGGACCAAGTCAGTGAGTGACCTAGAGTGAGGGATCAAGTCAGTGAGTGACCTAGAGCGAGGGACCAAGTCAGTGAGTGACCTAGAGCGACGGACCAAGTCAGTGAGTGACCTAGAGCGAGGGACCAAGTCAGTGAGTGACCTAGAGCGAGGGACCAAGTCAGTGAGTGACCTAGAGCGACGGACCAAGTCAGTGAGTGACCTAGAGCGAGGGACCAAGTCAGTGAGTGACCTAGAGCGAGGGACCAAGTCAGTGAGTGACCTAGAGTATGTGCAAGCACGTGAATAACCAAAAAGAGTGAGCCAGAGAGTGTGAAAGCATGTTAAAAAAAAGCATGAAAGCATGAGCAAAAAAAAGCATGAAAGCATGAGCAAAAAAAAAGCATGAAAGCATGAGCAAAAAAAAAGCATGAAAGCATGAGCAAAAAAAAGCATGAAAGCATGAGCAAAAAAAAAGACATATAGCATGTGTAAATAACCAAAAGAGTGACCTATACAGCAAGGAACCATGTCACTGAGTGGCCAAAAGAGTGATCTAGAGCATGTACAAGTATGTGAGTGACCAAAATAATGCGCAAGCATGTGAATGACTAAAAGAGTGACTTAGAGGATGTTTGAGCATGGGGGTGACAAAAAGAGTGACTTGGAGAGTGTGTGAGGTGTGTGAGCATGGGAGTGACGTAGAGTGTGTGAGTATGGGGATGGCGTAGAGTGCGTGAGTATGGGAGTGACGTAGAGTGTGTGAGTATGGGAGTGACTTAGAGACACAGGTGTACTTGCAGGAGTGGGGGGGAGGCCAAACGGGTTATATCACACGGACAGGGTGGCAAATTCGAGGGAAGAGCAGCTAAGAAAATTATACTAGAATGGGAGAAGGGCACAAAACCATAAATGCGCCTCTGTAGGTAACTGTTGAGGTCGGATTGAAATAAAGCTTCTACCAATGTTAGCTCCTACCCTGCTCTAAAATTGTTTCTACAGTACGTCTCTCACAAGTATAGGAAATACGTCTTTTTTTTTGAATAAAATATCAACGAAAACAACATCCAAAAAATTTTCAACACCCGACTATAAAATTAATTAACGACTATAAAATAATTAGGTTCTTTGTAAATGCAAAATTTAAGAAAAATTCACATTTGAGTTATAACAAAATATTCAAAAAAGTGCAGTCTCAAAAGTATAAACGAAAAACGTATAAAACAGCGATTTTTCAGATAAATTTAACAAATTTGCATGAAGTTCGACATGGACACAGTCCTTCAGAAAAGTATATAAAAGATTCAATAACTTTCACTCTTCCCAAATTGTAAACCACACGCTCAATGTTCGTATTTCTTTCAAGGTATGGCGACTTGAAGTGAATGTATTCACGAATTTCCAGGGAAATTAATAGAAATGAGTCAGTTATTCGCAAAGTTTTTCCAACAAATAGTGATTTTATCAGAAAAAAACAAACTGCACATAGCCAAGAAAAACAACAGATAGAGATGACCACGTTTGCGTTCATCGTAATAATTTTCACAACGTGAAGTTGTTCGGCATATCTACTGTAGCATCTCAAAGTGGCGGTGGTCGAATGGTCATAGTGACGGACTCGCGTCGCGATGTCCCGGGTTCGAACAGCACCTCCTAGAGATAGAAGGCCCCTGCACTGTTTGCCACAAACGTCATTCAGACTACCTCGCAAGTTTGCCACATTTTGAAACACAGCATCCTATCCTTCTTCTTATTTTGGCGTAGAATCTTCATGATTGGCTCACAAATACCGCATAGTGATTGGATGTGGGGCATAGAAATCGCCAATTCTGAGCCCGATCATTTCTTTTCCTCAAAACGATGATACTGGCACGAGGAGGGAATTATTTCCCCTGAATATTCTGAGGGAAAATGTACTACTTACTGCAGACTGCGGAGGCCTTCTATCTCTAGGAGGTGCTGGTTTGAACCCCACCGTCGCCACAGTGGTCGTCGACTGAAGTTGGTTTTCTGTGGTTCCCAACTTCAAGGCGCGAATGCGAGCCTATCCCCCACCATTTAAAAAAAATCTCGCCACAGAGAGCAACACACCTACAAACAGTACAAATGTAATTCAATCATAACACACCACTCACTTCACTTCTGAAATATAGATGGCAGCACTGAAAAATCAAACACAACACTACATAGTAACTCACTAGGTAGTTAATCGCCCATAGATGGTGATAGACCTAAGTTGTGCTCGGTATGAAAGAAAGAAAGCATCTGAAAGTACCCTATGTTTCGAAGTATAGAAAGCGGTAACATTGTGTATCGCCAAATGGATTCGATTCCAAAAATTGCATGTGCACTACAAACAAGCCCGATTTCATGGGTTTGTTCTCATATGCTTTGGAAAGATGGATGTGTCACAAATATTTTCTCTGATGAAAAAAGGCACAACTTGGTATTTACTAACCGAAATGGCATAATTTACTTGCATGATTGGATACTTGCACGGTTTCAGACATGATCTTCACAACAGCTCCAGTACACAGAGGGGCCGCTGTGGTGGTCGAATGGTCATAGTGACGGACTCGCATCGCGATGATCCGGGTTCGAACCCCACCGTCGCCACAGTGGTGGTCGGCTGAAGTTAGTTTCCTGTGGTTCCCAACTTCGAGGAGCAAATGCGAACCGATCTCCCCATTAAAAAGTCTCGCCGCAGAGAGCAACAGGCCTACAACGATAAATCATTCAATCATTACACTTCACTCATAGTTAGAAAAACTGGTGGCAGCACTACACATAACAAGCATTACACAGAAACAAACTTCATATCAGGTTTCACAACACGTACACGCACATTCCCGCATGTACCAATTCGTTAGAGGTTCCGCAGAGGAATATGGACAAGATGCATGTGTGGTGTAGTAGTAGTACACAGAGGGGTACCTATTCGACTCACAATGTTACTGCTTTCATGTATACTTCGATGCATTCTGTACTTTGAGATATTACAGTCGACCAGTAGCGGCTCGTGGTCGGATATTTTGGAGGACGCAGACTTCCAAAAATATACCACCATCTATCGGTGATGATATGTAGTGAAATACATGCAGGGCCATAACTAGGATTTTTGCTGCCAAGGGCAAACATGATTTTTCCGCCCCCCTCCCCCCCACAAATTTAATTTCATATATTAAATTCATTTTAAATTTCATATATAATGGTGTTCTTCGTTTCTCCCTAAAACTTGTCGCCCCCTAAATTTTTGGGGCAATCGCTCGCTTTGCCGCCTTCCAGTTCCGGCTCTGAGTGCATGTACTATTTACAATTAGTAAAGTATTGCACTGCATTGAAAACGTTTATATTTTTGTTTATCAAATTATTTTTCACATTATCTGTATACGGGGTGATTATAAAAAAACTATCCCGACATATGGGCCCCTAACTATCATACCATTCACAGAAACTGAATGAAATTTTGGCATAAGGTATTTTGAGGTATGCGCTCAAGAATGATATGGAAAAAAACAGTGTCACTCTAACAGTTACGGCTACAGTGAGAAAATTTCGAAAATATCAAATTGAAACACCAAGTTTTTTGTATTGGAATGTGATCTCCATTGTGAAAAACCCTAAATAGCGTTGGAATGGCACCTGTAGCACGAAAATCCCCGGAGCTAGGCAAGGAAAAAGTAAAAAGGACTTTGCCGTGCACCAGAGCATTAATGTTCGTTTCATTCGTCACACCGTTTCTTCGGCTGAGATCCCAGCCTGATTAGTCCTCCACAAGGTCATGTGGAAAATTTGTGAAACACAATAAAATGCTTTATTTTATGCTGCTTCTCTGTCCTTATTGGTTGTCCTCACTTTTAGCCTATCTACCGCCGGTGATTTTCATGCTACAGTTGCCGTTCGAACGCTATTTAGGGTTTTTCACAATGGAGATCACATTCCAATACAAAAAACTTGGTGTTGCCATTTGATATTTTCGAAATTTTCTCACTGTAACCGTAACTGTTAGAGTGACACTGTTGTTTTCCATATCATTCTTGAGCGCATACATCAAAATACCTTATGCCAAAATTTCATTCAGTTTCTGTGAATGGTATGATAGTTAGGGGCCCCATATGTCGGAATAGTTTTTTTTATAATCACCCTGTAATTATACAGATACAAAAATAATAATGCTCTATATATCAACACAGCGTTTACGTAAAAAAGTTTGCGCAGTGATCTTAAGCGATGTCTTAACAACGTTGAAAATCATTTAAGTTTAGCAGTTGCCATCGGCAATGGATTTTGTCTTCCAATATCAGGGGTCTGCGCCCAGCCAAAATTCGGGCCCGTTTTCCGAACCTTTCACAAAATTCCGGACCTGAGAAAAACAGACTCTATTAAAATAAAAAAATAATGACACCATAAGTTTGGAATTTCATTTCTCTTGTGTGGATTAACTAGATTACTACGCTTCCCGCAAAGTTACTTATTTTTCATAAAATTAATGATTTTCACAAAAACCGGACCCTACAAAAAAGATCTGGACAGACGCCTGAATATTATACTCTATAAGGGGACGTCGAGTAGGAGGTGTGTCTCTTTTCCGTGAGGTGGCGGAATATCCCCAATCACTTGATATTGGAGGGGTGTCCAATGTATACACGAAACTACGGAACTTAACGAAGAAACCTTTATTTCGAAGCACACTCAAAACAGACAACCTTCCAGGACGGAAGCCAAATTCCAACTCACGTTCTCTTCTCTTGGAAGATAGATTTTCTCTTCTCAACTTCTTTTAACAACGTATAAACAAACAAAACGCATTAGGTGCTGTAAGGCCACAGAGAGTTAGTAAAAATATCCATACTGGGAAAATAGATTCGTTACAATCTCCCCCTCTGGCTCCGACGACGTCTCGGCGAGGAGCCAGTAAGAGCCATCTTTCCTTTGGGAGTAGTTCCTGACGAACAGAACGGGAAGCTCCGGGCAACTGGTGACACTCTTGTGTCAGGTCGAAGTTCAGTTTTCGAGTCACACCGGTTCTGGGGACGTCGACTTGGGTTCGGATGCACTTTTGAAGAACGCCGCTCTCTTGGGGTCTGGGAAACCGCGGTTGGGGTTTCAGCATCTCGTAATGGAATCAACTCCCTTTGGAATCGGTACTGGTTTACGGGATTCAAGACGAGTTCTTGTTTCCTCCCATTAAGGAAATCTTCAGATTCCTGAGTAGGCTCAACGTTTTCAATGATCTTATCCAAAACATCATTCCCACTTTGGGACTCGCGGAGAGTCCGTGAACTCTTCTCCACTACAACGAAGTTGAACAGCTCACACTGCTTGGCTCCTTTACCAATTGGACTGGATAGCTTATCAGTGTGGCTGCCTGGACAGTTACGGGCAATGTGACCACGATTTTTACACTGATAACACACTATCGGATCCCAACATCTTCGGGCAACGTGTCCACGTCGACCGCAGTTATAGCAAGCATGCCTTCCTCGCAAGGTCGAGCGAGAATTTGAAACACGACACTTTTCGTAGCCTTCTCCAGGGCCACCTTTACAGCGGTATACCCTGTCATTACCACTCTTGTTGATCTGGTGCTTGAAGAAAGGTCTTCCTCCCCCTAACTTGGAGCATCTATGGGATTCTTCTGAGAAGGAATAAAGTTCTCGCTGCTCGATGAAAGGTATCGGGCCTCCCCCTGGCTTGAAGCATCGCTTGAACTCCGCCGGGGATGAATCAAGTTCTCGTTGCTGAGAAGTAAGGTGGGTAACTTTATCTTCACGAAGTCGACACGATTGTGACTCAGCAGGTAGTGCCAGGAGGGCACTGCTTTCAGATGGGCCTTCGACGAACGGATGTCGCTTCTCAGGAGCTTCAGAGAAGTACCACTTTCCTTGCTGAACATCCAGGACGATACCAGCATCACTGAGAAAGTCGGTACCGAGAAGGGTTCGGTTTTCTCTGGCCTGTGGTAGCACCATCATCTCGGTGGGAATCACTTTACCCTGGACGTTGATGTCCACAGTTGTTGTTAGGACTTCGGCTCTACGAGCATATCCATCGGCTAGTCTCATAACGATAGTCTTGTGGGAAAAGGGCAAACCATGTTCTTGTAGGAGATGATATAGCTTCTCCCCTGCCACCGAATGTGTGGCACCCGTGTCAGCACACACTGCTCCGCGCCTGTTACAAATCATCACTTCGATAGCATTTTTTTGACGTCTCTCAGTTGAGAAACTGTAAAAGGCCAACTCGTCGACACTAACTTCTGGAGTGTTCGTGGCAGGATTGCACGTTCGACATCGGGACTTGACGATACCAGGTTCTCCGCACCCGTAACATCTTAGGATATGACTGCTACTGTCATCTTTCGATTCCGTATTAGGATGGGGTGATAAACTGTATAAGTCCAAAGCGTTGACACTGGGTCCTGGTCTATCCATTGGAGGATTACACGTTCGGCATCGGGACTTGGTAACACCAGGTTCCCCACAACCATAACATCTTAAGACAGGATGACGTCCTGCATCTTCCGATTCCGGATTCGCACGTTGATCAGAATGAAAGTCTCTTTGTCGCACTGGGGACCTAGGGGGTTCATGTTGCTTTGACAACAACTTCTTCCTCTCGCATTGGATCTCGCTCTTTTTGTTTCGAAGGTTATCATAAGCATCAAGCTTCTCCACGATTTCATTAGGGGTAGTCCACTCACTCCAAACATCCAGAAAATGTTCTTTTACTTCGGGTGGAATCCTCTTCTTCATCTGATCCGAAATCATCAGATCTTTCAGCTCGTCAAAGTTGCTAATGTTCAGTTCGGACAGCCAGCCTTCGAAATAACTTTGGATCTCAAAGTGATAGTCCTTCCAGGTACTTCCAGGTGATTTTCTGTGAGTAGAGAAGAGCTGCCGGAACCTTTCCGCACTCAGCTTGAAACGGCGTAAGAGAACCTCCCGGATGTGGTCGTAATCATGAGCCTTATCTTCAGGTTCTCGAGCAATGAGTTTAGCAACTTCATTCGGCAAAACTCCCAGCAGATACGCAACCCAGTTCACCTTCTCCACTTTCAAGAATTTTAGCTGTCTTTCAAACAACTTTAGGAATAGCGACATATCATCTTCACTCGGATTGAAATTCGGGATCAACCTCTTCACATCGAACTTGGGCTGATCGATGAGAGCGACGGATGACTCTTCTGCCGGTTGCGAGAGTCGTTGAAACTCAAGCTGCAACCGCATCTTTTCAAGTTCAAACGAACGTTCTAGTGCGATTCGTTCTTTCTCTCGTTCTTCTTCTCTTTCCTCAACTATTCTAGCTCGTTCTTCTTCTCCCTCTCTTTCTCCGATAATAGTAGCCAGCAGGGCTTTCACGAATTCTTCCTCATAACCGGAGGACTTTGTTATTATATGCTTGAGATGCTACGAATCATTCGGAACTTCCTCTCCTAATTCTAGAGCGAGTAGGATCAAATCACGTTTCTTACCTTTGGCCAAGTACGCCATTTCGATTTTAGGAGCTATCAGGAACCTCACAGTTGAGATCGAATGTCCGTTTCGTACTGCCTTGAGTTCGAGCCACGACGTTGGGCGCCACTTTTATAAGGGGACGTCGAGTAGGAGGTGTGTCTCTTTTCCGTGAGGTGGCGGAATATCCCCAATCACTTGATATTGGAGGGGTGTCCAATGTATACACGAAACTACGGAACTTAACGAAGAAACCTTTATTTCGAAGCACACTCAAAACAGACAACCTTCCAGGACGGAAGCCAAATTCCAACTCACGTTCTCTTCTCTTGGAAGATAGATTTTCTCTTCTCAACTTCTTTTAACAACGTATAAACAAACAAAACGCATTAGGTGCTGTAAGGCCACAGAGAGTTAGTAAAAATATCCATACTGGGAAAATAGATTCGTTACAACTCTAATTTAAAAGGTGTATAAATTTATATGATAAAGTTACAAAATATATATTTTTTATTATTCAAACAACAGTGTAACTTCGGTTAACGAGCTTAATTCGTTCCGCAAACGTGCTCTTTATTCGAATCAAACTTCCCCATAAGAAATAATAGAAACTCGGATAATTCGTTCCACAATTATTCATTCACAAAAATGACTAATAAAAACGGCGTTCAATCAATAATTAAACACAATAATAATAATATACATAACACAATAAAATAACCATAATATAACGCCATAAATAAGCATACCGCCGCTGTGGTGGTCGAGTGGTTATAGTGCCGGACTCGTGATGCGAGGATCCGGGTTCGAACCCCACAGTGGTGGTCGGCTGAAGTTGGTTTTCTGTGGTTTCCCAACTTCAAGGCGCAAATGCGAGCCGATCTCCCCGTTAAAAAAGTCTCGCCACAGAGAGCAACAGTCCTACAACGGTAAATCATTCAACCATAACACTTCACTCATAGTTAGTAAAACTTGGGGACAGATGACAGCACTACACATAACAAGCATTACACAGAAACAAACTATACGTCAGGTTGCACTACACGTACACGCACATTCCCGCATTTACCGATTCGTTGGGGGGTTCTGCGGGGGGGTGCATGTGGGGTGTAGCAGTAGTAGGTAGGGGCTCGGGGATCCATGATGTTCTTAAGTCAGCCACCTCGTTGGGCAATTTGCCTGTTGTGGCGTTGTATTTGTATTTGTATTTGCATACAAAATACGATAATGTTTACAAATTAACTTACTTTAAACGACGAGAGAGAGTAGAACTCTCTACTCTTGGGTTACGAGAGAGAGAGAGTAGAACTCTCTACTCTCTCTCGTAACCCAAGTTTAGGACGATTTACAGACTCACTGTTGTTTGCACACCTATCCTTTTGGCACGACTTTCAAAAAGAACCTTATCCATTGACACTTACTTTTGCCTCCTTTTTAGGATTTCTGGGAAATAGGAAATTGCAGTGTCCGTTGGACAGATTCATTGCTCGCACACGCACACTGCTACAGCTTTATTTAGGTGGTTCTTTTCTAGAGTTTTGCGTAGATTCCCACATATTCACTCATCTCTCTGATATCATTTTATGTGAGGGACTTCTTACTTCTTTCTTCCTCTGATGAGATACCGTCCATAAACGTTTGCTGGTGCGTGCAAAAGAGATCCATCCCTTCATCTACCGTCAACTTCTACACCACCTTTTCACCACTAGTTCTTGAATATCATCCTCATGCACCTCCAGTCCATGGTCTTCCCCAAGCACACAATATCTTCAACAAGTAGTGGCTCCTGTTTATGAGCTAGACCCCTCAAAGTTGCGTTCAATAATGCAATCAGCGCACAGTTTTCTCGAAGCAGAATTAAAAAAACAAATTTCAAGCGCACATACGCATAGCTGCAATGCTACATCTAGTTTCGCATCTTAAATATTAATGGGTGTTAATTTTCCGAGTGAGGCACGCTTACCGGAGACGGTAGGAGAGAATATTACCCGCAATTCTATAACAAGTGTGTGGGCCGAACCATAAGCTCAGTTGTGATAATGTGAAAATAAACAAACGAAGCGCAAAATTTTTTCTCGTAATGCGGATCATCGCTCATTAACCGAGTCAAAAGTTTTCAGAATTTTTGCTCGTTATGCGAATTTCTCGTTAACCAAACCGCTCGTTAACCGAAGTTCCACTGTATAGTCTAACTTAGAAGCCACAACAGATTTAAAAAGGAGTAGATTTACTCAGCCACCTCGGTGGGCATTTTGCCTGTTGTGGCGTTGTATTTGTATTTGTATATTTGTAAAAGAAAGTGGATGGCAGCATGAGTATTCGCGGCGCTTTTTTTACGCGTTAAGATGAGTATGATATCCTTGTACTCTACCCCATCCCTTTTTTCTCCTTCCTCTGGTTTTTATACTACCAAAGAGTATTTCATACGGCTCCCGACGGAGAGCGGCCAAAGCGGAAAGAAGAATACAGAGCTCTCTCTCCATAGAAAACGCAGCAGAACCTTGACCATATGACCCGTAGTTTACGGGACTTTTTTCTTAATCAATGCTTCCGAAAATTTTTCTTTTCTATTTTATTAAATTCATTTCAAAAATGAAAATGAAAAATTCAATGGTATTAAATTGGTATCAAATCTATTTAAAGAATTAAATTGATGACGTAATTTTCAGAGGGGGGGGGCGTGCCCACGCGCCTCCTTCACGAGCGGTCGACATACCGAAAAACTTAACGTAGTGATAATTTTTGCGATGAACACAAACGTGGTCATCTCTTTCTGTTGTTTTTCTTGGCCGTCCTGTTGTTTTTTTTTCAGATAAAATCACTATTTGTTGAAAAAACTTTGTGAATAGCTGTTTTATTTCTATTCATTTCCCTGGTCGTACTTTCAAGGCTTCCAAGATGAGCATTACGCGTGTGGTAGTTTTTTAATTTATGAAGAGTGAAAGTTATTGAGTCCTTTATATACTCTTCCGAAGGACTGTCGATGTACTATACAACTTTATGCAAATTTGTTAAATTTATTTGAGAAATCGCTCTTTTATACGTTTTTCGTCTATACTTTGGAGACTGCACTTAATGAATATTTTTTTATAACTCAAATGTGAATTTTGCTTATATTTCACATTTACAAAGACGTATGTTAATTTATTTTATGGTCATGTGTTGAAACTTTTCTGGATGAAGCTTTCGTTGATATTTTATTAAAAAAAAAAAAAAAAGGAGACACATATTTTCTATACTTGTGAGAGGCGTACTGTAGAAACTATTTTAGAGCAGGGTAAAGCTAACATTGGTAGAAGCTTTATTTCAAATCTACTTCAATCGTTAGCAATTGTTTTAATATCGTTTTGGAGTTGATTTAAAGGTTTTTTGCCACTAACATATTATTAATTCGAATAATCAATTCACAAAAGGTTGTCTGATATGTTTAAGATTTATATATTAGACATTTTGAGACTATTCTCTTAGGAAATAATAGGAATCAGCTGAATCTATTTAGGTTGCGTTGTTACTGTTGTTCCCTTATGATATATTTTCGAACAATTGATACTTCCACTTTTCCTATCATAAAGATGAAGATGAAACTTGCTATTTCTATTGAAGAGGATTTTAATTATTTAATTAACAAAATGTACTTCGATTTCATTGCTGAGGTTAAATCTCTTCGTTCACAAAATTCATTTTAACCCACATTAGCAGTAATGCTCCATTTCCCGCGAAGACGATTTTTGCGGTGATTTTATCAATTGCCAAGTTTGGTTTCGTTTGAGAATAGGTGGCAATTTCTCGTATTTTCCCCGCATTTGGAATATCAATTTTCCGAGTTTTTGTCTCGAGAAAATATGGTCAGCCTGTCTATTAAAATGAAATATTTTAGAGTTTAATGGAGATTTTTAGCAACATTGAGATCATGGTCATCGTTACGGAGATGTTGGGTATGATATTGTACGTTTTTTAAAGAATGTTAAATCTGATGTTGCAAACTAACATTATCAGCAACGTGTACATAAAGCATGGAATAAATTGAATACGATGCTTAAATACTGCTTCTCTTTTCCGTCATTTGTGGCGTCTTAATTGAGAATGTTTATGGCTCTAGGAAAAATCATTGTGGAAAACGCATCGAACACAGTTCACTCAGTAATAATTGCCCATGGCGATGGACCGGAGTTGTGCTCAACTTGGACGAAACAAAATGGTTTCAAACTCTCTAGCACCACGTTTTGGTATTCTTCTATTCCTCGAATTTCAATTTATTTTCCGAAACAATTTTATGGAAGGGTTGTCTAATATGCCTATGAACCTAGCCCAACAAGTTACTTCAAACCAACTCAAGTAAATAGTTTTCAGTGCTTTTAGTGTATTTTTCGTGTCTTTTTAAGATATGAATTCTGAATATCAATTTTGATGTTTTGAAGATTGATATTAACCATTGGCGAATTCTTCTTAGTAGAATGGTAGGAATCAGATATTCAATCCAATTTTATTTCTAATATTATTTCCTTTTGTGCTTATTACGAGAAATAAGGTATTTTATAGTATTATTCATGTGTGTACTTGTGTAGCTCAAACTTTCTCTTAAATGTATTTCAAAATGTGATGTTCGATTGTGTATCAACCCAAAAAAAACAAATGTTTCAAGAGCTTTTGCTTAATATTCTGCCCCCTAATTATTTTAAACTGATTTTAAAAATTTAATTTAAATCACTTTTGTGTTTGCAGTTGTAATACTCTGTTTATAATGTGATGGCTTTTGAATTTTCAAGGCGAGTTTTGAGTTTTCTTGTGAAACACATTCTGTATTTTGTCAATCACTTTGCTTGACTATTTTTATTTGTTGTGATTTATTTTATTTGTATTCATGTAAATTGAGTTTATTATTAATGTGGTTTTGTTGAAAAATAAAAATATTTGTTTCTGGATAACTCCGTAGAAAGTAGTGTATTTTATTTGTATGCAGGGCCACCTTTCCCAGACGCGGGACCCTTAGCAAAAATAATAGTGAGGCCAGGTGCGTCTCAAAAATTTCAGGGCAACGAAAATGTTAAAATAACTTGTCCCTTTGGGCCCCACGATGCTTTCAAGACGGCACCGCGGGACGAATGGCAACTTTCAGCCCCCCCCCCCCCACCACCATGCTTTCATCACATCGGTTCAATTGCTCAGCATGACATCCTCCTGAAACTTCGCCCTGAGTGAGTGAAAGAGTGGAGTAATTGGAATGTGCCTCATAAACTTCCTGTGGATTATACAAATACAAACACAAAGGCCACAACAGACAAATTGCCTAGGTGGTGGCTGAAAAAGATGCCCATAAAAAATATGGATGTCAAATAAAACCAAAATACAGCAACCCAATATAAAAGCATATATCACGAAAGAAAAAACTACTAATAAATACTATATAATACACTGCCCATAAACAATGATTATGGCTGTCTTATCTAAGTATGAATAGCTTCTGGATTTATCCAATATGTTTATCGTACTTCTTTTTAAACGTGTCAATTGGGTTAGAAGTCACGACCCCCAGAGGTATAAGCTATTTCATTTATTAACAACCCTATTAGAGAAAAACTCCCTGCGACACAACTTGGAACTGCCTTTTACTAAACGATACTGGTGTCCCCTTGTCGAAGCAGTTTACTGGCGGTGTATTAATAACTCGTGATCCATCCCGTTGAAAATTTTGAACACTTCGATCATATCCCCCAACACCGGCGTAAAAGTAACGTAAACATATGCGTAATGTAAACAAGTTCAAGAAATTAATTCTTTCTTCTTAGCTCAAGCCTTGTGTACCAACAAGAGCATGCGTAGCTCTTTTCTGCACCCCCTGAACCAAATCTGCCCTCTGTAGGTATGGTCTCCAAAACCTTACGGCATCAGTCCAGGACGAACTAAACCTCTGAAAAGCGGAGTAATGACTTAAACAGAACGTGGACAGACTTTTTCGAAAATGAAACCGATCATTTTATTCGCTATTTTCACCACCGCTGAATAATATTCAGCTAAGCCGTTCGTCAATGAGAATTAACAAATCGGTGACCCTAGTTGCATTTGGGATAGTAACACCATTATACACTTCGTAAGTGAAACGTGGGTTGTTCGAACCGAAATGAGTGACCATGCACTTATCGACACTAAAGGTCATGCTTCATTCATTAGCCCATGCTGCAATCATATTCAACTTCGTCTGGAGCAGCGTTTTTCAACCTATGATCCGCGGACGAAGACAGACTTGATAAAATTATTCACTACTTGTAATTAATATTAGTAATATCCATATGGGTTCAAATAAAATTATAACTACATACCTAGGTTCACCATACGTCACCGAGGAGAAAACAAGAAATTGCGATCCTAAATACGGGATGACACTAAATTTTGTGGAAAAACACAATTTATTGTTTCAAACGCAATTTGATAAATACTACTAAAATTGCTGAAGGGTGTTGAAATAAAGGGTTGCTACAAATTTCAGTTAACAAAAATTTGTTTCATGGAAAAAAATATTCCAATGACCATATTTCATAGAGAAAAATACGGTAAACTGGAATCTTTAAATAACAATCCTTAAAATACGGGACATCGCCAATTATCATCAAAACATTAAACACAATTATATTTTAGAAACCTTGCGATCTAGGGACACCTTTGTTAACTGGTCGGAGTGTAACATTTGCACGTCTCTGTGTGTGTTTGATTCGAAACAGCACTGAAGACAGCTGTTCTATTATTCGATAGGGGCTTTTCATGTTTTGGGCTGATTTAGTGCATCTATTTTTTTTGTGGTTCTGTGGGTTAGGCCAGGATTACACTGCAAAAGTTTGATAAAAGATCTTTTACAAACCTTGGAAAAAACAACCAATAAGACAGTTGGTTGCATTCGCTCGAAGTTAACCGATACGATTATTGATTGCATTTGTCAATTCAAAAATGCCGCCAATACAAATACAAATATACAAATACAAATATACAAATACAAATATACAAATACAAATATACAAATACAAATATACAAATACAAATATACAAATACAAATATACAAATACAAATATACAAATACAAATATACAAATACAAATATACAAATACAAATATACAAATATACAAATACAAATATACAAATACAAATATACAAATACAAATATACAAATACAAATATACAAAAATGGCAAAATGCCCAACGAGGTGGCTGAGAAAAAGATGCCCATAACATATATGGATGTCATATATTTCCAAAATACAGCAACCCAATTAAAAACAATCACAAAAATTATAAACAATATATACACATGATAAAATATTATACAATGCCCATAAGAATGCTTATGGTTGTCTTATTCTAAGTATGGATAGCGTCTCGATTTATCCCAACATATTTATCGTATTTCTTTTTAAACGTGTCAATTGTGTTACAATTTACTACCTCCGGGGGTAAGCTATTCCATTTATTAACAACCCTCTTAGAGAAAAATTCCCTGCGACATCCTACCCTCGCATTGTCCTTTACCAATCGATACTGGTGTCCCCTTGTAAAAGCAGTCGATTGACGGTGTACTAATAATTCATGGTCCATCCTGTTGGAAATTTTGAACGCTTAGATCATATCTCCCTCACACCTGAGTTCATACAATGTAAACATATTCAAAAAATGAAGTCCCTCTTCATAACTCAAGCCCGTGTGCCAATAAGGACATGCGTAGCTCTTCTCTGCACCCCTTCAACCAATTCTATGTCCCTCTGTAGGTATGGTCTCCAAAACCTTACAGCATACTCCAGTCCAGGAAGAACTAATCCTCGAAAAAGCGGAAGAATGACTTTAGGAGAACGCGAAGAGACCCTTTTGAAAATGAAACTAAGCATTCTATTCGCTTTTTTGACCACCGCTGTAAGCCGCTCGTCAATGAGAATTCCCAAATCGGTGACCCTTGTTGCATCCGGGATAGTGACACCATTCACCTCGTAAGAGAACCGTGGGTTGTTCGAAACAAAATGAGCGAACATGAACTTGTCAACGCTAAACGTCATGCTCTATTCATTTGCCCATGCTGCAATCCTGTTTAAGTTGGCCTGGAGCAACTCCCTATCGCTTTGATTCCCGATTACCCCCATTAGCTTCACGTCATCTGTGAATTTGCTAGTAAACCCTTCGATACCATGATCGAGTTTATCGACAAAAAGTGAAAAGTATAGGGCCAGGGTAACTTCCTTGAGCAACTCCACTTGTGACGTCTGTCCAACCAGAGAATTCCCCGTTCACCATAACTCGTTGCGACCTATCTCTTAACCACGATTCTATCCAATTCAGCAAGTTGCCCCCAATTCCAAGCTCGTGTAAACGCTTCAAGAGTTTGCCATGTTGGACCCGATCGAATGCCTTCTGGAAATCAAGGTAAACAACGTCTACATTTTTGCTCTTACCCAAAGCCTTAGTCACGTGATCATAGAGGCAAAGGAGGTTAGTTACACATGACTTCCCCTTCCTGAACCCATGCTGATTATCCGACAATACATTATTCTCGTCTATCCACTTCACAAACTGCCTTTTGATGATAATTTCCAAAATTTTCGAGAGGGAGCTCGTCAAACTCACTGGACGATAATTGGACACAGCTTCTCTACTACCCTTCTTAAATATCGGAACAACATTAAGAAGTTTCCAATCCCTTGGGACGATACCCTCAGCAACACTACTCCTGTATATCTGCGCGACTGGCCCTAACAATTCATTAGCACATTCCCTGAGGACCCTGGAATAGATATCATCTGGTCCTGGTGCTTTGCTTGCACATACATTTCTTAGAAGATTTAGGACTTGCACATACATTTCTTAGAAGATTTAGGACCTCCACGTCTTCTACTTGAATATCGTTGAGGGTTTTATTACCCCATGCAACACCCGTATATTGAATATCATTATCTCCATTAAAAACCGACGCGAAAAAGTCATTGAAAGCACTACACATGCCTACATTGCTCTCTACACTAGAGCTTCCTATCGAGAGGGGGGCCAACTGTCCCCTTACATCCATTATTGACGTATCGAAAAAATGATTTTGGCTCAGAGCCAATTTAACGTTTTTAATGAATAAATTAACCATTATGAAAGTGCCTGACTCTAATAGATTAATAATTATAATTATTAACTATTGAATTAGTCATCCAACTAGAACTCAATACTTCCTGACGCTAACGAAATAATGACCAATTATCATTAATTAATTGATTGATTTAAACTTCATACTGTTCGGAGAATATTAATTAATTTGAACAATTAAAATCCATTTTCAATGAACCAATTGACCATTGATGGTCATGATGATCATTGATGGTCGGAGTAGGTTAATTAGGTATGAATAATAATTAATAACTGCTTAATCTGCGTCAGGAGTAAATAATTTAACAAGTGTTTAATTAGTGTAAGCAACTAATAATTTCATGGTAGTTAATTAATTTATTTGTTTATTATTAATTAGTTATAATTATTAATTAACTATAACTATTGATTAGTTATAATTAATAATTAATAAGGAACTAATGAGTTCATGATGGATGACTCATTCATTAGAAACGGGCTTCGACTTGGTAAATGTCTGAAATTCAAACGTTTACAAGCGTATTTCGGGCTTTTACTAACTCGCCTTCAGGCTTTTACCATACCATATACACAAATAAAATTCTATATATGAATACAGTCGAATCCCGTTTTAACGAATACCGTTATAGCGAAAATCTCGTTGTAACGAAAATTTTTCTAATCCTTAAATAAATTTACATAGGAACAATGTAATGTGAATTACGATATTACAAAATGAGTAATCCATTATAACGAATTCAAAACAAGTTTCTGAAAATCATCAAAAGAGCACACAGAAAGTTCGAAAAACTATACCGTCTGGGCCGCCACTAGGGGGGGGGGGTGGCAGACGGGTCTGGTGGACCAAGCACTGGACCAAATGGGATGCTGAATTTACCCTTTAACTGCTTCTTCTGCATTCAAATGGTGCCAAAATTCCTGGGTGACAAAGCATCTAGTTGCGGACCTGATCCCGTAAAATCAGTTTCAGAGAATTAACTAGTTGAACTGTTGGGGAAGAAAGGTTTTACGACGTTTTTTTAACAACTGGCTGTTGCGAAGATATATTTGGGAAAGAGAGAAAATTCATCTGTCCCTGTGGGGAACCGAACCCACGTCCTTTCACTTCGCGGGTAAACGCCCTAGACCACTACACTACAGACGCACCGAACCTCGCAATCTTTCCTTGGAACTCGTGTACACTCCTTGTACACGAGTACAAGGAAAGTGAAAGGACGTGGTTCAATTCCCCGCAGGAGCAGTTGAATTTTCTCTCTTTCCAAAATATATCTTCGCAACAGCCAGTTGTTAAAAAAACCTTCGTATGGTAGCGGAGAGTGACGTCATCCTTTTATAAGAAAGGTTTTTCTTCTATGGCTTGTGGAAAGAAATTTTTACCAATACGTTGCGTGAAAGAGAAATCAAATCCGTGGTAAGGCAGTGTTACACATTACGAATGTTTCACATTTTTTCTGTTTCAAAATGAGTGGCCACACGTCCAGTGCCAGGACAGTGCCGGTTTTTTCTGGGTTTTTTTTGGCTGTCCTGACTTCGGTATGAAAATGTCACGGTTTTTTATGTATTTTCAGCGAAGCCAACTTGATTTTTTTCTCAATTTTATTTTTCAAAACAATTTTAAAATTATCTTTCCATCTCAGAAATTACTTTATGATAATCACTGAATAAGAATATTCATCTTACATATGTGTGTCGTTTTTTTTTAAATTCCTGCAATTTGAAATGTGCTTCATTTACCGCGATTAGCTACTTTTCTGTGATTTTAGCACGAGCTGGCAACTTTTCTCACTTTTAGCACCATTTTTTTTGCCGATGTCCCGTATTTTCTTCAAGCAAATATGGTGAGCTTACCTGTAATAATTGAACGATGAAATAAAATGATTCTGGACCAAAAAGAAAAAAAAGGAATTTCTTTAAAAGTGGGACGTATGGTCAAGGGCATTTTGTTGGGTAAAAATTGTTTTGTGGCTTTGGACGGATAACAAAAATCAGGTTTATCCCAGAGTACCCTAGTCTAGAGCCTTATTAGCCTCACAACAGGGTCGTCTTTAGAGGCAGCACATAAAGCTTTGCACCCGGGCGGCAGGTGAGCTCGAGCAATACCTTCTAAAGCATTCTTGCTCTAAAAGGTGTTGGCTCGAGCCGCCTCTGGTTTTGAATTCGTTTTTAGACTATAACTGCACTGAAAAACAACCAGGGCTATTTATTTTACATACATATTTTTTGGTAATCGATTAAATTGACCAGAATCGCCTTCAGGAGTGTGTGACAGATGCGTCACACAGGGTCCCGCGCTCGGAGGAGTCCCGCATATGCGGGAATATAAAAAAAGTAAATTATTTTCCAACAATAGAACAAGGTAGCTATGTTTCAACTATAGAAATGATACTGATTATTCCAAATATTACATTATTTGGAATAATCAGTATCATTTCCATAGCAAATTAGCAACTCGGAGTCCCATAGATCATTTTCTCTTTGGGCTCTGCGTCTGTTAATGGTGGCCCTGGAATTGACCTGAGGGACCTCAGATACTTTATTTTAGGCTTGAAATCAATATTACTCGTATAATAATGCAGTTATTATAAACTCTGATTAAAACAGTAGACGGATTAAGTGCAACCAATTTTTTAGCTACTTTTTAGAACCTTAATATACCTTAATTTTTAGTTATTTTTCCCTCCTTTCATAAATTATGCCTTTTTTTAGTAATTATTTCGACCATTTTTAGTGCCTAAAATTCCGGGCTCTATTAATTATTATTTCAACTATCAATGCGTTCAGGAAATAATGAAAAAATGAGTATGATAAAATTAGTTCTCTTTTCTGAATAATTTTTTTCCTTTTCAGATTTATGTTCGTAAGTCGAAAAATTTATAAGTTGGGGAACAACTGCATATAATTTTTTTGGAGGGGCCGAGAAATTACTAAGCCCGACCCTGTTTACTATGATAAAATGTAATTCTTCAACTAAATTCTAACGAAAAAAATGTAATCTCAGACATGAAATAAGCTTCTTCCGGTATTAGGCAGTTTAGCGTGTTTGCAACCCTTTAAGACCGGGAAATTTTTGAAAATATGAATTTTGGCAAAGTATTTCACCCACACGATCGTTCGAGCTCGTGCTTAAAGGGGTAAATCGGGATTAGTTCGTAAGCCGAATCTTTTTTTGTTGTTCGTAAACCACAACATTCGCAAACCGAGCTGTTCGTAAATCGAGGGTTGCCTGCATTTTGAAATATGCGGCGGGCCGGAAGGAACTTGTAAACGGGCTGTAGTTTGCCCATCACTACCATAGATTAAAAAACCCTGTTTTATATATTCGGATTAATATGTCTGGTAAAAATACTAATAATTTGTCTTGAGAATTTTGGCAATGCTTCAGTTCTTTGTTGTTGTCTGTGATTGGCCGGTTGTCTCTTACGTCACCTGTCCAGAGCTCAGACAGGTGCATTTCATTCTTCCCCGGAAGGGAATAACTCAAAAGTGCCGAAGCTGAATAAAGCTATCGACCTAAGGCAAAAAATGGCTGCGGATGGCAATGGACAGCGAGGAACCACGGAAATCGTACGGGGGCAAGTTTTTGAAGTTGGACCACGGTACACCGATTTATCTTACATCGGAGAAGGTGCTTACGGCATGGTGGTGTAAGTGGCAATCTAATAAATATATTATCATTAAAGCTTCCACTTACGATGGCAACTCTAACCTTCACTTAAACATCAAACAAAACACGATTTTTCTTGACTTATATCTCTCTTCATTTTAATATAAAATGCTACACACAAAAATTCTTATTCACAAATCTTCCGATTTGATTTAAATATTATTAAAATACAATAGGGGGGGGGGGAAACTCTTAGTTTCCAAATCAAAACATTGAAACATGTATCTCTTGCACTAAAATGCGCTATCACTATTTACAATTTAAAAATTGTTTCTAGTACGTTCATTTTTAATGCTTGAGCATTTAATAATGAATAGGAATTTTATTTATTGCGTAAACATCTTGTTTACTTGACAAAAATATCCATGTTCCACAGGTGTGTTGATATTATATATGCAATTTTTATTTATTTTACTGTTATGTACAGTGAAACCTCGCTACAGCGATAGTCGATATAATGCGATATCCATCCACAGCGATATTTTTTCAATTGTTTGGAAATGCCTATAATCTCGTATTAAATTACTGCCTGTTGATATAATGATAATCCCTCTACAAAGGTATTTCTTCTAGGTCCACAGGGTATCCTTATATTGAGATTTCACTGTATATATCTGCCTCATTTTTGACATGTTAAATATGCATTGGTTAAAATAAATTATAAACATTGTTGAATGTTGCTTAAAGAATCAATGATTGCTCATACAATAAATGTCAAATAGTTTTATTTTTGACACATTCTACTTACACAAGAGAAATTAATCTGGTACTTAATTAATCCTATGTGTCTATGGCAAGTAAAAAATTTGTATTGGCGCCTAAAACTTTTTATATGCTATTAGTTATATTAGAGTCTGAGGACATTGTAAAATTTTTCGAATTCACGCGAGTTTGTCAACCATCATTAGGAAGGGGTTCTTAGTCCCAAGAAAGTAAACAATTATTTCGGAAGGGAAATAGTTTCAGTAAATTTCTTGAGTGCTAAAATTATTCGGCTTGTTTTTGTTTCCTTTTTGTAAAGTTGCTGGCTAGACTTTTGATAATGTTTCAACATTTTTATTAATGCCAAGTTCGGTTATAAATTAAAATTATTTCAAGAGTGGATTATGTTGCTAAATGTTAGGTTTTTCTCTTGCATCCAAGGTTGTAATTGGGTATGCTGGGTCACAGTTGATAAATTAGAGGTAGATGAAAGGCTTTGAAAAAAAAGAACAATGTGTGGCAGTACATAGATACTCTTAACTGGTGCTCCTTATGCACTCTCCAGGGGCTTTGCAGCCGCTTGAGAAAAACGAAAAAACCAGTAAAATTAAAAATAATTATTAATATATTTAATAAAAATAAATCAGTAACTTTGATGAATAATTAAAAAATTGGTCTACGGGGTTCCGCCATAGACTTTTTTTTTACTAAAAAGGACTCAGTGAGTCAAAAAAAGATTGAGAATCGCTGCTCCAGCGTGACCCAGCTCCCTCGGGGCAGAAGGCTTGCATTCCCATGGGATAGAGCCATGGCTGTCTTAAGAGCATTATGGGTCCCCGGCGAAGAGATTTTCCGAGGTCCCACTTAGCAAATTCTCAAATTTCAACTAGTTCCGACTATTGTGAGGTCCCCGGGCCGTGCTCGCGTAGGCCCATGCATTAAGACTTTGCTGGACAGAGCCTGGGTCATGTCTGGTCCTCCAGTACATATATACACAAAAAAGTACGAGTTTTCATTATTGATCGGGCTTAGTCATGAGTGGAGATGTGGGGAGGGGCAAGGGCCCCCAACGTCGATGAATCCAGTATATCATAGCTGCCAAGTCTCCAAAATTTCTACTCTATCTCCCGGATGCTCGAAAAATTCTTTCTCCAAAATTTTGCCCATGATTGTAAAAATCCCTACATTTACGGAAAAGATTCCCAAAAAATTTACCCAAAAAAAAAAACTGCTGCATGAACATTGTGTAAATTGTGGCCATTTCGTCAAATCACAAAAAATTTCATTTTTAGGCAAAAAACATGAAATTCGCCAATCAGCAAGTATCAATCTGGCTTTTAGAAATCCAAAATTGACACAATCGCGTGTATCTGTTTTATTCATATGTCCCATTTCGAGCCAGACAGATTTTTTGGGTTGCGAGATTTGATTTGTGAGAAGTAATTTAACCCAAGGACTTTTGACCATGATTGGTGATGGCTTGTATGGTGTCACGGTTTTTGAGATGAGAAAATGTCCTTAAAATTTCCCTTTTACTAAGAAAAATCCCTAATATTTTAAAAGATCTTTTTTACATTTATTTTTATACAGAATTTTTGGATCCATGCGAAAACCTGCAGAATTCTCATTTTCCAAAGTTGGCAGCTATAGTATATATATACTATATGAATTTTGCATCATCATTATCATTTCCCCCAGCCTTTCATGTCTAATGCTGTTGATACTTGGGGCCGCTGTGGTGGTCGAGTGGTCATAGTGACGGATTCGCATCGCGAGGATCCGGGTTCGAACCCCACTGGTGCCACAGTGGTGGTTGGCTGAAGTTGGTTTTTTGTGGTTTCCAACTTCAAGGCGCGAATGCGAGCTGATCTCCCCATTAAAAAGTCTCGCCACAGAGAGCAACAGGCCTACAACGTTACAAATATTCAATAATTACACTTTACTCACAATTTGAAGTATAGATGGCAGCACTGAAATATCAAACACAACACTAGCTACACTTACACTGTTAGGTGCACTCATTTTGTCCCAGACACTGCCACGAAGCTGGGCTGGAAGAGATCTCGGCAACGGGATAAGTCCGGTGGCAGAGCCCCTGGCGTTCATTTATTCATGTTGATACTTGGGGGGGGGGGCCTTCCCTTCATAATGCTCTGTATTGCCACCCTGGGCCTTCAGAACGCAAAACAATTTAAATGCATTGATCTCACATTTATTTTTGACTGCTTAATAAAACCTTAGCATTAGCAGAAAATATTCCATTAGGGAGAATGCCAATTGGTGACATTCCTAAAATTCTTATAATCGAGGGGTAAATGTTGAATAAGTAACTATGTTCCCCCCACATCCTGCAACCGGACCCCTAAGGTGGGGTATTTGATGGGCCCACTCTATAGTGAATTTTAATGTGAAAAAACAAAAAATGATAAACGAGTCGCACCCCAGGGCTAGAGCCCTGTCAGCGCTGCCTTTGCGGTTGCTCCATATCCGTAAAAGTTATTAAATTATTAAAGCTCTGGATTTGAGGCTTTTATTTTACTCTATAAACCTGTTATGTCTTTTTAATTGTTATTTATGTTGTCAATATTAATTTTTTAGTCGCCATGGCAACCTGGCACTTATGCCCTGTTGTAAACATGTTTTTGGGATAGTATATTACCTATATATTTTTAGAACAATTTTTTTAACCATTTGTATTTTGAATGAAAAAGTAAGAATTTTAATACCTGTTTTGTTTTTAACTTTTAATAATTGAAATCATTAAGAAGTTTTTACCAATTGACATTTTGCCCAGCTGCAACTTTCAATTAATCATGATGTTTGTTTGCAAAGATTTTAGAAAAAATAAACTTTTTCATGGACCTGACTCTGGCCCCAAGGCAACTTAAATTTTATGAAGCCATCCTTATTAACTTTTTTTTTCTCTTTTGTCTCCATTTTGTACATTGTGCAGGAATAACCAGTTTTGATTGCAATTTTCACCAAAAGACGTGTTTTTCCCAAATTTGTCACAATTAACTAATATGTGTTGGTATGCAAAATACTCACTTACCTGAATTCCACTTATATGTTGGTTGTTGGTCCAGCTATCATGTAACTTCAGGCTATTACAGTACAGTGAAATGTGTTTGCAGGCATAGGCCTATTTCATATAGAGATTTACAAGTGAATGCGTATCATGCTATATCACTTAGGGACTTTTCTTGCCATCTTTGTTACCTCTAAACTGTGCGTATGTGTAGTCAAAATGCTTCAGTGCATGCAAAATAATTAAATACATCATTGGTGTAGTATATGGCACATCGCCAATCACACATAGAAAATTTTAGGGGCCAAAATATTCTAATTTTTTTTCAGTTGCTGCACCCACCTGGGATTTGTCAAACCTTACCATTCATACAGCTGTATTAATGATTTTTCATTTGTGTGTCCAATAATATTTATTATGTGTATGCAGTTTCAAAACCATGACACATTATCAAAATGTTGAATTACTTTTATGCAAGACTATTATATGTGTAATTTTAGGTCTGCTTTTGACAATGTGACAAAGGAAAAAGTAGCGATCAAAAAGATATCACCATTTGAGCATCAGACATATTGCCAGAGAACTCTGAGGGAAATAAAAATACTTACGAGGTTTAAACATGAAAATGTAAGAATATTTGAATGTGTAAGATTATTTGACATTTCTATACGTTTTATTTTAACCCTACTTCAAGCTCAATATTAGAAGTGCAAAGTAAAAGTTTGTGATTTGCCTGACATAGGGTTAAATCAATGCAAACTTTTGCAGGAAGGGGGGTAATTTTTGAATTTATCAACATCTTGCAATGAATTTCATT
Organism: Pholcus phalangioides; assembly: GCF_987345545.1. Taxonomy (NCBI): domain Eukaryota; kingdom Metazoa; phylum Arthropoda; class Arachnida; order Araneae; family Pholcidae; genus Pholcus; species Pholcus phalangioides. Next base: position 57,765,595 of record NW_028301610.1, on the reverse strand, counting down.
TTGACAAATAGATTCACAAATAGGCCTTGAATAATGATTATTTCATTGGGGGTTTGTTGAGAATTTTTGGAACTAAATGTTTTTCTATCTTATAAAGCCTCATGCTTCAACATTTTTGTGTTTAAATTTTCAAGTCTTCTAAATTATTCTTTCATTATAATGATAAATTACTTTTCATGTTTACCATACATACTTGTGTATAAGCAGACGTTTTTTTTGTTCAAAAATTTGTTTGTTATGCAGGGGGGTCAGCTTATATACTGGTCAGTTTTTGAGAAGAAAAACCACTTTTCACACACGTGGCCACCACTTTTTTGGTGGTCTTGGGGGGGGGGGGTGCGGCTTCTACATGAGTAGACATGGTTTTTAATTCTTTTTTAAAACCCTTTAAGCACACAACAGAAATCACTAAACCCCTTTCAAAACACCATATCTTTTTTTAAATAGTGTGGTGTATAATGTGAAGTAGGCTTCCGATTTTCAGCAGGTGCTAACTAAGGGGTGTAGGGGAAAAGTGTTCCATTGAGAAATAAATCTGGATTTATCAATGCGCTAATATAAGAGTTTTAAGAAAACGATATCTCGTCAATGCCACTTAAAGGGTTAAAAGCTTGAAAAGCTCTTTGAATTTCACTTCACTATCAGAAATGAGAAATTTATGGAAAAACTTAAGTATGATAATGGGAGGGTAGTGAAAACAGTGATCTCCCTATACATTTATAAAAACTAATGTATGAATAAAGGTGAATCCACACTACCTGTACTGTGCATTGCCCTTTAGTGATTTACTTAGCTCCCTTATAATGTGGAAGGGACGTAGAGATGTATTTAATATCAAGGAAAATGACCAACATGGTACTATTACTAAACCACACATGTACCTCGTCCATATTCCTTTGCGGAACGAACTTCTAACGAATTGGTACATGTTGGAATGTGTGTCCATGTTGTGAACCTAACGTGAAGCTTGTTTCTGTGTAATGCTTGTTATAGTGCTGCCATCTACCACATATTTTTCAAATTATGAGTGAAGTGTAATGTTTGAAGATTTTACAGTTGTAGGCCTGTTGCTCTCTGCGGCAAGACTTTTAAATGGGGAGATCAGCTTGCATTCGCACCTCAAAGTTGGGAACCGCATGACCAACATGCTCTAAACAGGAAGTTCACAGGGAATGCTAGTGGTACATTGATGTGACTGATTCCACACCTTCCAAACCTTGTATGGCAGTAAGGTATGAAAATGTATTTTCTACTAATGGTTTTATACTAATGGTTTATGCATGGGTGGAAAAGAAAAAAAAGCCAAAGATATTTATCGGAGGAACTCAAGCTTGTACAGGATAGACCCACCTTTGAAATGTCACATTCACATAGCCATTCATTGATGTCCCAGTGGGAAGAGCTTAATCCCGCACTCAGAGATACCGCAGTTCATATACCACAGAGAGATGTTAGTAGCAGGATCAACACATGAGAGTGGCTGAAGCCAATCTCATGGTTGCATGGACAGAAATCCGATCTTCTGGCATATATGTATCAGAAGTTACGAGAGCAATTTGCCTTTTGAGCTCTTGGCATACACTTCAGTAACTTGTACACCTCTTACCCCTTGTCACTATTGAAAACATTTGCACTGATCCCATGAAATTTTCTGGAGGACAGCATTTTGATTGAAACAGTTGATTGATATCAAAGTTAGTTCTCCGAAAACAAGGAACCAGTCTTTTGTTATCCACCTTACTTAAAGAAAACTTAGAGAAAACTGATGTCCCCACCAAGACATGTTCAGCAAGATTCTCGGAATTAGTGAGAACTAAATCCAAATTAGCAGTACCCCTAGTGGCTTCTGATACATGCTGATACAAAAATTATTGAGCACTAACTTAAAGTCCCTTTCAAATTGATGTCGAGCTGAAAAATTCTCCCAATTGATACCCGGGTAATTGAAATTACAACCCTCTTACGCTTACAACATGTAGGAAATTTCATCATGAAGTTTGATGACGTAGTTTGGATCCCTATTCAGTGGATTGTAACAAAACCCAACCATAAGTTTATGATGTCTTTTGATTTCAAGCTCATCCCATATAGTTTCAATATCACTTCTTTGCACATTACTCTCTAGCCTTCAAACATGATTTCACGTATATCATCACTCCACCCACTTTTCTATCCGATCTATTTCTTATAAATGTATCTTATCCGGAGATGTGTAAGAAAGATTCATCCCCATCATTTGCCCAAGATGGAGATCTTGGCCCTATAAGATCCACTGCCATATCTGAACCCCCTCCCTAGCAGATAATAGTAAATCCCAGTACTTTGACAGACTCACTAATATCTGTTCCTACCCAATTCGTTCCCACCCACAGGATTACCTGCAAGGGCAACTTTCAGAGATGAAAAACATCCTGGATGTTGCTAATCTTCCCCCCCCCCTCCCAGGAAGACAATAGCCCTTAAAACCCCGAAAATCCTTACTCACTCTGTTCCCAAGTTCCCTAACCACAGAATCACAGATGATTAAACCCCTATCATTGTTCCCCTCTACCTCATCCATGACCATCTATTGACCCTCTAAACCAGTGTTTCCCAACCTTTTGAAGTACGGGGCACCCTTGGGAATAACATTAATACCTTAGGGCACCCTTCTTTGAAAACAGAATCGCTGAGTAAAAATACATCGATAGAGTTTTGTTCGATTAACCATTGATGTGAAACTTGTGATTGATGCTTAGAGCACAGATACTTGATATTAGGCCTTACAGTTGACATCGAAACACGCATATCGTCCTCAAGGTCTTGCAGTCTATTTTTTGCTTTGTATTGTATTGTCGCCATAGCAGAAAAGGCTTGCTCGCATAGATATGATGTTGAAAAGGGCAAAAGTTCATTAATTGCTTTCTTCATTATATTAGGATACTCTTCTCTCAGTCCAAGCCAAAAAGAAGCCACTGACACCTCACTTTTAGTGAACTTACCTTTGAGTGTAGAATCAGCGCAAAGATCAATAAATTCATCTCTTTCGCATGCAGTGAAATCTATTTCCTCCGCACTGTCTGCGAAATCAAATGGCGAGACAACCCATTTGGGATTCTCAGTGGAAAGATCATGGAAAGTATATATCCATTGCATCTTGCAAACTTGATAAGTGATGACAAATGAGGTCTTTCAGCTTACCCAGATCTTTATCTCCTGCCAGATTAAGAAGAGATGGAAAGTTCGACAGATCTCCTTTCTGAACGAGACCTCCGAATACCAAATTTCCTTTTAAAACCTTTCATTTTATTGGTTGTGGAAACTATTATTTCCTGTCGACCCTGCATTGAAACATTAAGTTCATTCAGCTTATGAAAAATATCTGCCAAATACGACAGTTCCAAACACCATGAATCACTTAGTAAAAGCTCATAAAATGTTCCTTGATTTTCATTCTTAAAAAAGTTTTCACCTGTTCTTTGAGTTCAACACACAACCTTGTGATAACCGCCTTCATTGGCGTACGCAGGGGGGGGGGAGGGTTAGGGTTAACCCTCCTCCCAAGCCAAGATTATAGTGTTATTTTGCCTGAAAAAACGTACCCCCTCGAGAAGAAAAAAATTGAAACTCCCCCCCCCCCCTTGAGAAAATTCTGCGTAAGCCTAGCCTTTCTTCTGCGTGAAGTGACAGAGGTATGAGCTGGATACGTTTCGCGACATAACTGTTCAAAGATCGAGACTTGATGTAGTTCACCATTTTCACAACTTGGTTAAAAACTACAGTCAACTCTTCATTACATGCTTTCATGACTAATGCCTCTCTGTGCGAAAAACTGAGTTATAATAAGGTTGAATTTTCATTGAGAGCTCTGGTAGTAAAACCTTTAAATTTCTCAGACATAGTGCGCTATCCTTATGTATACCATAAGTCTTTCCATGAAACATAATGATTATTGAGATAGGAAGTATCATGGCCTGTAGTTGTAGACTCCAGTGGTTATAGAACACAAACTGCTCACTGATAGCTTTATCATCAATATATCTGATAAACTTAAGAAGTTGCGGTTTGTCACCAATATTGATACTTTACTTCATGAAACACCAACTTTGGCCCTATCACTATTGTGCAATTTACTGCCATTAACGAGATGGGTTGGAAATGAAGGCGCTATCTATCAGTGGTCGCCTCAAGCTCGTTAGGGAAAATAGCTTATCTATACCCTTCCTTGGGTTCGAACCCGGGACCGTGACGCAACCTTCATGGTGGTAGACGAGCATCTTATCACCATGCCACTTGGGCATTCAATATCGATACTGTCATCTACTTGCAACGCAAATTTCCTATGAGATTTTATTTTTTCCACGACTTGCCCGTTGATATTGCATGCCATTCCAGATATCCTGTGGCTGATTCAGGGGTGGGAATTCTGCGCCGTACTGTGCCAAACCTAATATCTTGCGCCATCCTGCTCCAATAGCGTATTTTCGTATTTTTCTGTGCCAAATAGCAAATTTTGCTTCAGTATGCCTGGAATTTCAGAAAGGACTCCAAAAATTTTTTGTTCCTGCTAGCCACGAAACGATTCTTTCTGAGAGGAACGTGTTTTATTCCACTCTACTTAAACTATCGCGATGGAAAGCCTGATGAGAGGCCGAAACCCTGATATTGCCCGTGATCGTGGAAGTGAAGATGGTTTGCAATGTCTTTCAGCTTTAAAGTGCAAATGCGAGTCAGTTTTCATTAAAAAAAAAAAGTCGCCACTGGAAGCAGCAGAAATTACTGTAGTCGATCGTCATTGTGTTAAATCCCGATGTTTCGTGAAAAAATTTTTCATTCCGGGAGTAAAAAAAGCGCATGTCCTTTGAATTACAAATGTTAATTTAGAAACTGCCGAATGACAAGCGTTAAATCGGCAATGTTGCCGAATAACGAGCGTCAAATCGTTAATATCGCCAAATAACGAGTGTCAGATTGCCAATCCCACCAAATAACGTTTCAGATCCCTAATCTCGTCAAATAATGAGTGCTGAATCGCCAAACATCGTGTTGATTCTTCCAAAATTCTCTCCCATTTTGCAACAATTTCTTTCCAAGTAGGAAAAAATTGAAAACAAAAATTTTTTTAGCTCATTTGAAGTGCTGCTGTTCAAGGCAGCAAATAGTGCCCTCAGTAAGCAAAAATCATCTTAAATAGAGGGGTGCAAAAAATTTTATGACGGCCACTCTTTCAAACAAGGTGTCGAAAGCCTAAAACACCAAAAAACAAGCTGATGAAAAGATGTTTGATAACAAGACAGTGTAGTTTTATTTTGAAAAGAGTTGAGGGTTAACGAAAATATTCTTGTTAATTCGCTGCTCCAATTTATAATATCTGCTCCGAATCTCATATTTTGCTGCTCCAAATCCTGAATTTGCTGCTCCAAAACTGCTATGAATCCTGAATTTTGCTGCTCCGAAATGAACTTTGTCACTTCCCACCCCTGCTGATTGTATTGTTGGAGAGAGAAACTTTTGAAACTTTATCAGCTGCTCCTTCGCTAAGTATTCTTGAAACAATTTTACATGCAGGGTCAATGATTTCCTCTCCAAGAGTATGAGGTTTCTTTTTTTTTAGCTATCAGTTCCGCTACTTTGAATGATGCTTCAAGAGCAGTGTCGGCTATGGTGACTCTGTTAACCATTCGCAGTGCCGCTTTCTGCTTTCTTTCTTGTAGACGAGAAAAATATGACAAACTTTTCTGCGACGCACTGTGGTGCTTTGTTGTAAGATGCCGCTTCAGTGTGCTAGGTACCATGGCCTAGTTGCTAAGTGTTTCACCACAAACTACACACACACGGGGAGAGATCTGTCATGCATGAGAGTAACTAATTTGACTTTAAGACCTTAAGTGGACCGTACTATTTTTTTTATTTATTTCTGTAATATCTCGCTGCACCCCGGTTGGGAAACACTGCTCATAACTGTCGTTATTCATGGAAATTGCTTTTTCATCTGCAGTTGGCTCGATGACAGATGGTTCCGTTATAACTGGGCCCTCTAAAACGCTAACTCTCTCTTGTAATGATTCAACCTAGAATTCCAACCTTGCCCTATACAAACACCCCTTACAGTTGAAACTATTGGCTACTATCCCCCAGATCAGGAAAACCACGCCCTATACAGAACTAATCGAGGTTGAGGCATACTAACACTGTTGCTAAAAACTATATAACACTTAGAAAATGAGAAACGTTAAAAACGTTTAACTCTCTCAACTGTGGTCCAACCATTTTTATGGACCACAAGCTGTTACCTGCAGCTTCAGTCACATGGATTTGGTAATTTGAAAATTACTCTTTTATGATTCCCCATGCAACATTTCAACCTCTTGGGTGGGATGCATTTTCAGAAATCCAGTCTTAGTGGATATCTAATATAAAATATATTGATTAAATTTCGTACTTATATATATATGTGGCTTCAATGATTTCGGCATTGCTCCATATACACCCCCTTCTCTTAGGGGGTTGAATTTTGGTTTCAACTTTTTCCACTCGGCTGATTTTTCCATTTGACCCCCCTCACTATTGAACTCCCCTTATGTGACCCCCTTAGCGGTTGAATTTCGAAAAACCCCTTCATAGTTCGTCTTTACGTCATGAAACAAAACTGACCAAATTTCATGATAGCTTCAGTGGTTTTGGCTCTGTGTTATTTCTCTATGAACTCCCCTTTTTGTGACCCTGTTAGGGGTCAAATTTAGAAGAACCCCTTCTAGCAAAGGGATAAAGATGGATATATGATATAGTTGTAGTACATTATAAAGCAATTTATAACAAAATATTTGGATTATAGTTGAGATTTTGTAACACAACTATAGTCCAAAATTTAATATTAAAAAAAATCAATATTTGAGCTACATAAGGAATAAAAAACTGTAACATTAATGCTTGATCTTTCTACCTGCAATATCAGCAAAAAAAATTTTTTTGTATAGCTTGAATACAGAAGTTATGATTAATGTAGAAAATGGTTTTATTTTGGACCATAGTTGTTTGAAATTATGGTATGAAAATTAATTTGGTATTAATTTTTCATTGCACATTCAATGAGTGTTTTTACTTAAAATTTCAATTTTTGTTTCAGATCATTGATATTAGAGACATACTGAGAGCTCCTACGATTGAACAAATGAAAGATGTGTATCCTTGGATATTTCACTTTTATTTTTTAAATCAGCATTGTATATACTTTTTTAAAAAAAAATTATTTTTGATTCAAACCTAGAGTGGCTTATACCAGGGTTGATAAAAAAAAAACTGTTTTCTTTGGTTTAAACCAGTTTTTTTTGGTTTAAATAGCATTAACATTAAAAGCAATAACATTTCTGAAAAATCATTCAAACTCATAACGATTAATTAAAATAAAATGTTCATTAAGAATTAACACTATTCCCATATATTAATTAATCAATATTTCTTACATTTTAGTAAAAACCATTTTTTTTTTCAATTATTTTTTTTTTGCTCAATGAATAACTTTTTTTGTGTTTGAGAATTCTTAATGTTATTATTAACCATGTAATTTAAGTTTTTTCTTCTCCACTTACTAAAGTATACTTAATTAGGAAGCTATTTTACAAAAACTGTGATAAAAAATTCGGTGAATATGTATTTAATGAAGCATTAAATAATGCAGATTAATTAGCAATGATTTACAATATACAGGATGATTATAACTAAAGTTCTGATTTAAAACACTGTAGAAGAAAAGCTGTTGTCAGAATGACTTGAAAATTTACATGAATATTCCTTTAAGCAATGGAATTTTATATGGCAAAAAGGAAAAAAATACTTAAAAATAGAAAATTAATAACACTGTACTCATCCAACTCAAATTTGCTTGCAGAATGGGAGCGATGGCCATTCAGGGCAAAATGATACTTAATTAGCATTGCATGATTTCATATTTCATGGAAACATCACAAAAATGAAGTAATCAAACATAACTACAACTTACTCAAGAAATGTTAAATATATTGTCCACACCGTAAAATAACAATGAGGTGAAAGCACAAAAATGCTTGTTCAACAACAGATCAGACTATGCCGTGGCCATGATGTGGATATGCTTGCGATCCAGCAAAGTTCGCAATCCGACCTCTGCTCATAACATTTTGATGTATCCCCCCCCCCCCAGCCAGAAGTCGCAAGGGTTAAGCTCAGGTGAACTGGCCACTGGCTAGGTGTTGTGCCATCCTGTTATTGTCAAAATGGTTCTTCAGCTGCTGCTTTGCTGGTATTGCGATGTGCATCTTGATAAAAGTTATGCTATCCACACACTGATGCTTTTGAACTGCCGAAATGATGTGGTTGCACAAAATAGATTATACTGCTGGCCAAGTACAGCATCGTCTACTTGCACATTTTGAACTACTTGAGCTTTTTTTCTTTTGCCAAAGAAATTTCCATTGCTTCAGGAGTACCCATGCAAATTTTCAAGTCATTCTGACCAGTAGCTCTTATTGTATAGTTTTGGAATCAAAACTTTAATTACAATCTCCCTGCTTGTGGCAGATTATTTTTCATAAAGCTGTTACTACTATACAGGAGAACCTTGATTAACTAGGGCTTAATGGTGCAAGTATTACAAAAACTATTGAATATTAAGACTGGGTGATATACAGTACGAGATGTGTGTATATAATATGGCAAGTGTAAGATAACATGAGATGGCATGGGGGGGGGGGGCGCTCTCAATTGCTTTTAAAACATACCTCCATTCTAATATGTGTACATTCATCTTAACAAAACCCCGAAACTTCTCCAACTCCTAATCCCATCTCGTCTGTAATCACAAAATTTGTTAATCGCGACAGTACCCAACGAGGTGACTGAGAAAAAGATGCCCATAATAAATATGGATATATTTAAAAAATACAGCAACCCAATTAAAAATGTAATTACAAACAATATATATACATGATAAAATATTATACAATGCCCATAAGAATTCTTATGATTGTCTTATTCCAAGCATGGATAACTTCTCGATTTACCCCAACATGTTTATCATATTTCTTTTTAAACAAGTCATTTGTATTGCAATTTACTACCTCGGGGGTAAGCTATTCCATTTATTAACAACCCTATTAGAGAAAAATTCCCTGCGACACCATAACCTCGCATTGTCCCTTACCAATCCATACTGGTGTCCCCTTGTAAAAGCAGTCGATTGATGGTGTACTAATAATTCGTGGTCCATCCTATCCATCCTATTGAAAATTTTGAACATTTCGATTATATCTCCCCAACACCCGCGTTCATCAAAAGTAAACATATTCAAAGAAGATTTAGAACTTCCATGTCTTCCACTTGAATATCATTGAGGATTTTATTACCCCATGCAACTTCCGTATATTGAATATCATCATTAAAAACAGACGCGAAAAAGTCATTGAAAGCGTGACACATGCTTACATTGCTCTCTAACCTAGATCCTCCTATCGACAGGGGGCCAACACTGTCTCCTTATATCCATTATTGACTTATCTAAAAAATGATTTTGGGTCAGAGCCAATGTTATCTGCTAACCTAGATTCAACTTCCTTTTTACTATCCCTTATTGCTTTCTTCAGTGCTCTTCTTTTATCAGTAAACAATGATATGTCACCTCGTCCACTTTTATACTGAATGCTCTTTTCTTTTCAAGATAAAGGTTACGCACGCTATCCGTGAACCATAGAGGGTACAATGTACAAACACGCTTTTTTCAAACAAAGGGTATGACTCCTTGCAAAACAGAGGACAGCTTCGTATTAAACTCTTCCCATTGACTTACCACCCCTACTGATTCCAACCGGTTCTTTGAAAACTTCCGCTAACGTTCCTCTCAAAACATCAAAGTTAGTTCTCAGAAAACAAGGAACCAGTCTTTTGTTATCAACCTTACTTGAAGAAAAGTTACAGTGAAAACTGACGATACGAGGATCACTGGTAGAAAACTCATCCCTCACCAAAACATGCTCAACAAGATCCTCAGAACTAGTAAGAACCAAATCCAAAATAGCAGTACCCTTAGTGGCTTATGATACATGCTGATGCAAAAAGTATCGAGCACCAACTTAAGAAAGTCCCTTTCATATTGATCTCCAGCTGAAAGATTCTCCCAATCTATACCCGGGTAATTGAAATCCCGAAGTATTACAACCCTTTTACGCTTATACATGTAGGAAATTTCATCATGAAGTTTGACGATGTAGTTTGGATCCCAATTCGGTGGATTGTAACAAACCCCAACAATAAGTTTATGACGTCTTTTGTTTTCAAGCTCAACTCATATAGTTTCAATATGACTTCTCTGCACATTACACTCTCTAGCCTTCAAACATGATTTCACGTATACCAGCACTCCACGCCCTTCCCTATCAGATCTATTTCTCAAAAAAGCATTGTATCCTTAGATGTGCAAGAAAGATTCATCCCCATCATTTGCCCAAGATTCTGTAATGTCTATAAGATCCAGGCCCTCCACAACTATCATAGTTTCTAAAAAAATTTTCTTTTTACCTGAGCTCCTAGCATTAATTAGCACACATTTTAATTCGCCCAGTAGGTGGGTAATTCTCCGTCAGTACTGTTGTGATTATCATTAACTAATCCGGATTCCTGACTACGTGGTCTGGAAGTAAATAACCTGATCTAAGCCTATCGTAAACCTCCCAGACCCCTCTCCTATTTAGATGGATCCCATCCCAACGAAGACACCTATCTGTAAATGCGGGAAGCTAAGGATACATAGGTGCCCAATGCTTGCGATTTACTCAGAAGTCAATTTTTCAGCCTTGTTAAAATCTTTTCAGTCTGAAACAAGATTCCTCTAATTTTTCGTATCTTTATAGAAAAATTGTCCTTGCAATTCTAAGCTGACCATGCTTTCCCCAAAAAAACCAAGAAAATTAGGATCTCAAGTATATAGAAAATTTGCAATTGTTGTCAAATATGATGCCAAAAGTAAGCAGACTTGGGAATTAACTTCATGGAAGGTTCACTACACATACACACATTCCAACGTGTACCAATTTGTTAGAGGTTCTGCAGAGGAATATGGACGAGGTGCATGTCTGGTTTAGTAGTAATTAGTAAAACTGATTTTGGGTCAGAGCAAATGTTATCTGCCAACCTAGATTCAAGTTCCTTTTTACTACCCCTTATCTTTCTTCAACACTCTTTTTTTATCAGTAAACAATGATAGGTCACCTCAGCCACTTTTATACTCTCTGAATGCTCTTTTCTTTTCAAGATAAAGGTTACGCACGCTATCCGTGAACCATAGAGGGTGTGATGTACAAAGCGTGTTTGTTTTTCAAGCACAGTAGCTTGAAAAATTCAATGACTATTTCAGGGGTGGGAATTCTGCTCCACACTGTGCCAAAATTAACATCCTCTTCTGATAGTGTATTTTCATATTTTTCTGTGCCAGGTAGCGCATGTTTTTTTTATGTGTGCGCTTAGAGCTTCTTGATATACTTTTATATCTGCTTTGTATGTATTACGTATTGCCAATGATGTGCTCAGCACATCCAATTAGTGGAATTTTGAAAAAAAAAACAAAAAAACTTTGAAGAATTATATTTCTGCGTGTCTCAATTTTTTCCAAGAGGATCCTGTTTTATTTCTCCATGCTTCAGCGTGACTTTCTCCCTTGCCACAATCTTCCATTGTCTTTCTATCTCATCTCCTTGGAAAGTAGTTTGACTACCGTAAAGTACAGTACTGTATTAGAAGAAAAACTTGCAGGTTAACCATGTGTTTTTCATTTTCTGTGGGTACTGCAAGGATATTTTTTTTCAATCCAAAATATTTAATTTTTATTTATCCTGTGCAACTTTACCTCAAAACAGGCTTCTTTGAGAAATCCATTCTGTCTTGCCCTGAAAGAGTTGCCAGATGTAAAAAGAAGTCACGAAATTAGAGGGTCACAGATTTTTTTCCGAATCTATTTTCAGATTTTTTGGACAAGTTCTCACTCTTTATTTCATTCCCGAAAATTTGATTGGGATAATTACAGCCCTTATTTAAATTACTGGCTCTTCATTGGACTTTTCATCGTGAAAACAAGTCGCTACCTCAAGCAGCAGAAATAACTATATTCGATCGTTATTGCATCAAATCTCAACGTAATATTTCATTCTGTGAGTAAAAGAGCTAGTCCCCCAAATTACGAATGCTAATTTGCCACCGTAGCCAAATAATGAGTGTTAAATCACCAATGTTGCCAAATGATGAGTGATAAATTGCCAAACGAAATTCAGTTCTCCTGAAAATTATATGGGCAAAAATGATCAGTTCTTCTGAAATTTTTTGCCCATTTTACAAAAATATCTATGGTTTCAAACCATACTCGTCAATGGGGTGGCTCTAGGACCGTGCTCTGCTCTGAGCGCCACACTATGAGGAGCCCCATGAGTTTTTGTTTTTTAAAATTTTTGTTATCAATCCTAAACATTCTTGCTTTAATTTATTGATTTTTTTTCCAGCATTAATTTTTTTGCTCCTATTCCTGCCTAAAACTTACATATTTTTGCTCTAAAAACCTCTCTAAATTCTATATCCTGCTACTCCAAAATAGACTTCATCCCTTCCCACCCCTGCTATTGTCATTAAGCAATCTTAAATGCTTCAGGGAGCATCATTGTGTAAGAAGCCTATAAAGAAGAGCAGCGTCATCGTCAGGGTTGGCAAACTGGGTCCAGCCTCCAAAACTCTACAACCCGTAGAGCTCTCATTACATGTTTGAGCATTCTGTGAACTAGTTTTTCATGTTGCAAGGCATTTTATTGCCTCTAATTTATTAAATTTATGAAAAGTACCTCAGATAACTCTAAATTTGGTCAATGGAGGCTCGGGTGATCTGAGTCCTACTGTATAATTAAATTACAAGTTTTTGTTACCATATTGTTATTTATCAGAATTGAGATTTTATATTGCTCCTGTCATTAAAATCACTTTTATCCTGATGATTTTAATTTTATTAAGGGGCAGAATAACCAGTGAATTAAAGTACTATAAATTTGCAAAGTTTATGCTTAGTTTTCTGTAAATTATATTGTTTAGTTCCATCAAGTTAGCCAACTATTCATTGTGTAAACCTGCGGTCTCCAAGCAGATTAGCAAAGTTATGCACTTTTTGAAACAAAATTGCATGTAAGACTGAAAACTTGTGTTCTCTTGTTTTTCTAAACTGATCTTAAAGAGCAATCTCAGTCTCTGTAACCTCTGGCTTTCCATCAATTTTCTGCTTCTTTTGCAAGTTTGGGTGAAAAACAATCTCTGAAATTGTCTTTGTTTCAACAGATTAAACAGCACTGCCTGAGATATCTCTAATTGGGAGGCAGCTTTTTGCTGACTTACATTTCTGTAACTCATAATAATTTAATAGATGGTTTAGTGCGCCACAATTTTGAATTGAGAATCATTACTTAAATTTATTAATACTGTACATGATGTATAAAACTTGATAACAAGGATTAAGAAATGTTGCTAGATAAGTGGCAACCAGAGGTATGCTACTTGGGAATGAACAGAGGTTGGAATGCAAATCACTTTTTTCAGAGCTTTCTTTTATATGTTCCTTTATTGTTGGCATACATCACAATGCCTATGTCAGAATTTGCGATGTTATTGTAGATTTAAATCTTTATATGCAAATTGCAACAGATAAAATTCATTTCAAAAATCTTTTTTTATGAGAAATTTTACTGCAGAAAATTTTTAGTCAGCTAGAGGCTTGTTGCAGAACAAAACAAAACACTCTACTTTGAGGACTGCACTTGAGTATCTGACCAGTAATCTCTTTTTGAAATATTCATCATTTCCTTAACGCTACTTCAGTTATATTGTACAGTGTCTGATGGAAACAGACTTGTACAAACTTTTGAAGACACAAAAATTGGGTAATGACCATATCTGTTATTTCCTGTACCAGATCCTCAGAGGATTGAAATATATCCATTCAGCCAATGTCTTGCATAGAGATTTGAAGCCTAGTAATCTATTATTGAACACAACTTGTGATTTGAAAGTGAGTATTTTTATATATTATATTTTAATATGAACTGATGCCATAAAACTTTTGTTTCTAAAAATAAACTACTGGAAAAAAAAAATAATTAGTCCACTCATTTTTTCTACTACTGTGTAAACAGTCTCAACCAGCTAGATTTCTTTCCTCTTGGACGCAAGACAATTTTCTATCATTTGAATTATATCAGAATATTAAGCTTAGCAGTGCATGTCCAGAGACGTGTGTGCAGTTCATGTTGTTTATTTTTTATATACTGTGAGCGAATGGGATGTGATGATGTGTAGGTCTATTGGTTGCTGCTGCAATACTTTTAACAAGAAAACCAGTTCACATTTTCACCTCAAAATTGGGAAACCTAAAAACAAAGGTTTTAGAAGGCAATCACTTAATTGCTGTATCCCCTCAAGTATGGAAAGCTTTTGATCATAGATGACTGCATATGATCAGCTGGCTAGGTTATTCAAGTACAGTATGTCCTCTGTTAAATGAAACCAATGAAAATACCGCCAGTGCTCTTTATAATGACCTTCATTGTTCCACTGAAAACAGAAGTTATGTTGAAGGTCATTATATCAAATGTTTGGGATTAAATTAGCTTGTTAAGAATATTCCATTTTATTATTGGCACAGCTTAAAACATTCATTCTGTTAAAATGTAAAAATATAACAAAATGAATAATATACTGCCTGTACAGACAAGCAAACTTTCAATTTGAAAACAAGTCTGCTTGTCTGTACAGGCTCTCCCAAATTGTTTGCATAGGAGATATCTCTGCAGTTGTTGACTTCACAAACATACTTTTAATTATAAAAGTTTTCAAATGACATGCAGTATTTTAAGGCCTCGGAACATATTTAAGGGGTCCTATACCCAAAATAGAAAAGAACTTTTTATACCGTCCCCGTGTGCCAAAAACCCAATTAGACAGTTGTTGCCCTGTCTCTATTGATCCCAATTAAAAAAAATCCATGTTTACAAGTGAAATATTCACTGAGATATTCAAATTCTCAAAAAATGGAGGAAAGTTGGGAAAAAACAGCATTAAATATACAGATAAAACGGTTTTTCCACATTTAGAGCTTTCCTTTGTTTTCCAAATTCAAATATCTTGTGAATATTGCACTTAGAAACGTGGAATATTTTTGTTGGCATTAGGAGAGATGGCAACAACATTCTAATTGGGTTTTTGGGCACACTGGGACAGTATGTAAAGTTAATTTTTTCATTTTTTTTTATGTATTACGACCCTTCAAATGAGTTTTTGATGTTTTAAGTAATTGTACATCATTTGGAAACTTTTTGTGATTGAAAGTATGTTTCAAAAGTCAACAGTTAGAGATATCTGCTGTGCAAACAATTTGGGACAGCCTGTACATTCTTTCCTTTATCTAAGAAATCTGATTCTTATGAATGCCTATTGGATGATATGTCCTTATTTCATGGTTGGAACCGTTCTCTTCAATCTGGATTCTGAGAAACCAGAATTTTGAGAAATAGAGGGGTCATTTATGCAACAGTCACACACACACACAGGTCATCATCAACAACCATTTTCAATTCACTGCTGGATGGATGAAGGTCTCCTCTAAATTTTTCCATTCTGCTCTGTCTGATGCTTTAGCCATTTAGTTGACTCCTGTCACTTTCCTGACCACACACACACACACACACAGGTCATCATCAACAACCATTTTCAATCCACTGCTGGGTGAAGGTCTCCTTTAAATTTTTCCATTCTGCTCTGTCTGATGCTTTAGCCATTTAGTTGACTCCTGTCACTTTCCTGATCTCGTGAATCTATTTTGCGTGGGGACGCCTTCTTGGACGTTTAACACCACGGGGGTACCACTCTAGAATACTTGTGGTCCATCTGTTGTCCTGTCTTGCACTATGTCCAGCCCATTTCCATTTCAAACGTTTAATTCTTTCCATGATATGCGTATGTGTGGTTCCTTATCCAAGTGATTCGTTTTCTGTCTCTCCTTGTGATGCTTAGCATAAATCTTTCCATGCTCCGTTGTGCTGCCTGTAGCCTTTGTATCGTCTTGCTCGTGTGTCCATGTTTCAGTTGCATAAGTCAGTGTTGGTTTAACCAGTCACACACTGGTTAAACCCTTTTCTTTTCAGGCATAATGGCACGTGGCTCTTCAGAATTACAGTTTTTGCTAAAAGTGCTCCATCCAATCCTGATCCTTCTGTTTATTTCATTAATGATTCCGTTTTCCATAGTAATTTCTTGGCCCAGGTACACATAGCTTTCTACTTCTGTGTTGAGCAAGATAATTCTCTTCAACGCAAAAGGGTTTAACATAACTTAAGTCTTTTGCAGATTAATTTTCAAACCCACCTGAATACTTGCCTTCACCGTTCGTCTGGATTACTGCTGATAACAACAATGTCGTCTGCAAAACGCAAATGGTTTAGCAATTCTCTATTTATTTTGATTCCTTTTTTATCCCAATCCAGTTTTCTGAATACTTCTTCTAAAACAGCGGTAAAGAGTTTTATTGAGATAGTATCACCCTGTCTGACTCCTCTTCCAAGTTTAATCTTTGCTTTTCCTTTATCCCAACGAATCGTTGTAGTTACTTTGTCATATATTTTCTTGATGATATTGTGATGTAAGTCTTCTCTACCCCAATTACATCTAGAGCTTCAACAACAGCAGATGTGAAGACAGAGTCAAACGCTTTCTCAAAATCAATGAAAGCCATACACAATGGTAATTCATATTCCTTGTGTCTCTCTATAAGTTCCCTGATTGTTTGGATGTGATCCATTGTACTGAATCCACTTTGAAATCCTGCCTGTTCTTTTGGTTGAGCTTCGTACAATTTGGATTCAATCCTATATGTCAGCACTTTGGTGAAGATTTTATAAATTACTGATAGGAGACTGATTGGTCGATAGTTCTTTATATCCTCTTTTTCACCCTTTTTGTAAAGAACCATCATTGCGTTATTCCAATCTTCAGGCACATCCGATTTTGTGAGACAATTTGTGAACAAGGCAGCTAGCATACTGGCAAATTCTTCTCCTGATTCTTTAATAATGTCTATTGAAATCCCATCTTCACCTGGATGTTTGCCTTTTTTCATACATCTTATAGCCTTGTAGACTTCCTCTTTCAGCACAGGTGCTACTTGTACAAATTCGGCTTCATTTTCTTTTCTTTCTGCTCCCTTTCCTCCGATCCCGTTTTTCATGTTTGTATAGATTATTATAAAATTTCTCAACAATACTAATGATTTCATTTCCATCTTTTGTGATGGTTCCATCTTTTCTTTTTAGTGTAAAATTTCCTTTCTCCCAACACACAATTTTCGTTTCTCTGATTTTAAGCTCTTATTATCTTCAATGCTTTCTTTACAATATCGCAATTAAACTTCCTGACATCTTCTGTAATCCGTTTTCGTACTGTCTTGCAAAGTTCTGTATATTCCACTTTTGATTTAGGGTCATTCTTCTTAATCTGAAATTCTCTCCAGTCTTTCATAAGTTTCTTTGTTTCTTCTGTTATTTACTTCACCGGTTTGATTTCTTTTTCTCCAGCGACTTCTTTTGCTACTTCTTTTAGGGTAGTGGTTAAAGTTTTATTCATCGTGGTGACATTTTGTTCATCCTCAGTGGTGTTATACAGCAAATCAAATCGGTTCTTCAGCTCTAACTGGAATTTGTCAGAAATCATTGTGTGTTTCACCATTTCACGCAGATTATACCAAATTCTCTAGTATCGAAGGTGAACTTCAACACTTATGGACAGATTTTTTTGTATCCCCATAGGAGCGGGTCAGATCTGAGTTTAGATGTTTTATTGGATTGAAAATAGTCTCTGCAGGGTGGTTATATTAGATGGAAAAATAACATAGGAATGTGGTAGGGAAATATTTGGGACTTATTGTACTGGATATATGATAGAATGTTCATTATAATGACCATTGACCGTGTATCTCAGGTGGCATTAGTACAGTTTGTGAAAATAAAATAACTTCAGCAGTGTGTTTTTTTCTCAGAGCCATTTTGCTGAGCAGACTGCCTGGTTATGATTGTTTAATTGATATTTGCAATGTGTATGCATTTTCAGGGCATAGACAAAGTTCAGTAAGATCAATACAAATCATTAAGTGGATTGCTTAATGCTACTGCAGAGCTGCTAACCTAAACAAGTGACCAAAAGTAAAATGAAGCCAGAGAAAACTTAAAGCTGGGCATATAAGGTTGGGGGGGGGGGGGGGACAGAGTTGCCAACTGCTACAGCCTTAGCAAAAGAAATTCAAATTTATTTCTTATTTAAAAAAAAATCCTGTAACATTGATTTGAGCCAAAACAAAATGACAGAAATGACCTGATAACAAAAATTATTTTAGGCAGCCAAAATATTATTTTGGTTATTGCCAAAACTGTGTACTAACAACCACAGATAATTCTTTTCTCTCTCCTCACAATATACCTATATATTACATGTTTTTTTTTTGGAAGATTCTTCCAAAGTCCAGTCTGTCAACTCTTCTCAATATGCAGCAATTATGAAGACGTTTTTTTGAGAATGGTGTTTCTTCGAGATAACTTCTAAAAGCACAGTGCAAAATTTGTAAATTACAAGGTCCAATGTAAATAAGCCAAGGTGAACTGGGTGGTTTTACTGCACTGTCCATCCTTTTTTAAAGGGATTTGTTTATATTTTACTGTTCAATGCCAGCAAGATCGTTTTTGACAAATGAAATATTTTCATTTCTGGCGCTTTTGTAGAGCTTTGTAAACATTGTTTATGCCTCTGCATGTCCTAATAACACAGAAGGCAATTGAATGCTATGCTTAGCATCAGTCACAAAATCTAGAGTAGGTCTATGTATCCAACTGCTTTGTCATGCAAACTGTTGTTTCACCTGTACATAAAATGTGTACTATAATTTTGAATGATCAATGTTAGTTACTGTGCAATGAATAGTCCTAAACCATGAAGTAGTAAATACAAAATTTTTTCTATCCAGATAGAAGTTTTTAATGACTACTCAAAACATTGACACAAAATAAGTTTTTGAACCCTCAAACTAAGTAAAAGAAAAATTAATGAACCATAATAGAATGATCATATATAGCCTGAAATAATCTAAAAAACAATACAACTTTTGCTTTGGCAGAATCAGTAAGTGCAATACATTACATTTGTATAATCGTGCTGCAGAGTTGAAAAAATAGGTACATTAATATTTTTCAAATTCAATCGTACTGGTTGAACAATAAATCTATCAATTTTATTTTTTTTTATTTCCGGTATATTCCCACTGTAAAAAAGCATTGCTAATTATTTTGTTCCGGTAGATTTAGTCACTGTAGCCAGGGCCATAACAAGGATTTCTGTTGCCCTGGGCAAACGTGATTTTGCTGCTCTCACCAATTTAAAATTTGATAATTTTAAAATGGCAGTTGTCACCCTTTCTAGTTTTGGCCATGCCTTAGCTCTTCCCATTGATTTAACATCACATACATGAGTGGAGAAAAAAAATTGTCAAAAAGAGTGAATAATTTTTTTGAAAAATTAGAAAAACGATGTCTTGCAAATAAGTAATATTTGTGGCATCCACTTGAAAAAATGCACTTAAGCTCTGTGAATAAGAACTGTAAAAAAAAAAAATCCTCTCAAAATCAGCATTTTACAGCAATATTTTTATCTGATTTCCATGATATATACCCAGTGTTCGTAGTCCTTGAAAAAAATGATTTTCAAGTGCTTATAAGTGCTTGAAAAAAATTTTGTGTGAATTTCTTCCTTTGAATTTTTTAATCCCCCCTAAACCATATTCCACTGGGGCAAAAATGTGTAGAGCAACAATGGTACAATAATTATGTGACAATGGTCAAAACAGGACATAGTCACGCATACCTGAGGTATTTCTATGCTTAAAAAGATGTTGCCTAAATCTGGCAGCAAAACACTGCGCTTCAGATATTTCTTCAAAATATTTTAAATTATTGAATTAATGAATGTCAGTTGTATATTATGTGGGCTGACCGTATTTTTTCAATAAAAATATGGGAAAATCAACAATTGTCACCATAAATGATCACTGAGCTATAAGGAAAGTGGAGTGAGGACTTCGCGAATTGTCCCTGCGCGACCGCATCACACCCTTTTTTAGTGAAGCAGGCAAAACATTCGCTGAACATGTTTATGCAATGGAGCAATTCCAAATACGAGACCTATACATTCTGTTTTTTTTTCTGCCAATAATTATGCATTTTTATTCATCTGAAATTCTTTGTATAAAAATGAATAGTCAGCTCCCTGTATTTGCGGATTTTTTTCCTTTATTGAAAATTTTTTTTTTTTTGCAACACTCAGAAATTGTCATTCATGTGCTTTGTTTACAAAATTTGAGTTGTGCGTGGTTAAGATGGCTCGCTAATGACATTACTGTCATCACTAGAGCAGTGGCAGCTTCCAAGAGAGAAATAGTCACCTCTGGTTAGATTAAACTTTGGCCACACAATGTGCACTAAAGGACACAATCATTTCTATAGAGCCAACTGAAAAGACTATAAAAGACATTGTCACGTTAGCGAAACACGTGGGTGGAGAATGGTTCAATGATATGGATATAGAAGTCAAACAGCTAATTAATAGCAATTCAGAGGTATTGACCGAGGAGCAATTAATGCAGGTTGACTGCTCCTGAAACTGAAGTGGTACCAGATGAAGACGATCAAGATGAAGTAGAAGACAAGTTCACCATGAGTAACATAGCATAAGAGCTTCTCGCGTTCAAATCAGCAATGAGTTTGCAATAACTTGAAATAAGTTATAATATAAAGAAAATTAAATTTTCATAAACACCCAAGCAGGCCTGCTTGGACAAAGGTGAACGTCTATGTGATGGCCGGTATTACACTATAGAAGTTTTAGAAAGTTCTTTTATAAAATTTAAAAAATGCAAACAGTAAGCGTATTGGATATGTTTGAACAAATGTAACTGAAATGAGGTTACATATAATTAAATAGGCTTATTGGTTGTTTTAAAAGCTTTACAAAAGAAATTTTCTAAAACTTTTATAGTGTAATCTCGGCCTATGACATATTCGGCTACCCAATGAATGTCATTCTCAAAGGCTAGGATTACACAATAAAAGTTTTGTGACATCATTTATTAAATTTTTATAGTGTAATTCCAGCCATAAGTAAACAACCGCTAAAGTTCGACGCTGAAGGCTGAATGAAGCAACAGGGATACAATGAACCAATGACAGCCTGAAATATGGTGTCAGTTTTTCTTATGATGTCTGTTGATAGAATTCATTTTTTCCCCTTATTAGAATGAATAGTTCTATTCGTATATTGATCATTGCAGTTACAATTCATTTCAGATCTGTGATTTTGGTTTGGCACGTGTTGCTGATCCGGACCATGACCATACCGGCCTTCTTACAGAATATGTTGCCACAAGATGGTACAGAGCTCCAGAAATCATGTTGAATAGCAAAGGATATACAAAATCAAGTATCCTTTTCATGGTTGTTTTGAATATTTGACAATAATTTTGATATTTTTTGCTTATTTGTCTTCATCTCATTGTGATACAAGGCTCGTTCTTAACAAATGAGGTGAAATATGAACCCTCACAAAATAAATATCAATGAAAAATACTACAAAAATCTTGACACTTTTTCTATTTGCAGATAAGGGAAATATAGTCAGCAGTGAAGTTATTTTAACCCTTTATATACAAATACAACACCACAACGTGCAAAATGCCAACGAGGTGGCTGAGAAAAAGATGCCCATAAAAATATGGATGTCATATACTTCCAAAAAAAATATAGCAACTCAATTAAAAATGCAATTAACAAAAATTATAATCAATATATATACATGATAAAATACTATACAATGCCCATAAAGAATACTTATGGTTTTCTTATAATAAGTATGGATAGCTTCTCGATTTACCCCCACATGTTTATCGTATTTCTTTTTAAACGTGTCAATTATATTACAAATATACAAATACAACGCCACAAAAATGGCAGAATTCTCAATGAGGTGGCTGAGAAAAAGATGCCCATAACAAATATGGATGTCATATATTTCGAAAATACAGCAACCCAATTAAAAACAATCACAAAAATTATAAACAATATATACACATGATAAAATATTATACAATGCCCATAAGAATGCTTATGGTTGTCTTATTCTAAGTATGGATGGCTTCTCAATTTACCCCAACATGTTTATCGTATTTCTTTTTAAACGTGTCAATTGTGTTACAATTTAATACATCCGGGGGTAAGCTATTCCATTTATTAACAACCCTATTAGAGAAAAATTCCCTGCGACACCATAACCTTGCATTGTATTGTCCCTCACCAATCGATACTGGTGTCCCCTTGTAAAAGCAGTCGATTGGCGGTGTACTAAAAGTTCATGGTCCATCCCATTGAAAATTTTAAACACTTCGATCATATCTCCTCGACACCTGCATTCATCCAATGTAAACATATTCAAAAAATGAAGTCTCTCTTCATAACTCAAGCCCTGTGTGCCAATAAGGCCACGCGTAGCTCTTCTCTGCACCCCTTCAACCAAGTCTATGTCCCTCTGTAGGTATGGTCTCCAAAACCTTACAGCATACTCCAGTCCAGGATGAACTAGGCCTCGAAAAAGCGGAAGAATGACTTTAGGAGAAAGCGAAGAGACCTTTTTGAAAATGAGGTTATTTTAGGAAATGAGATTTATATATATAAAGCATTGTGAAAAGTAGGATAAGAAGAACCTGATATTGAAATAAAAGTATAAATGTAATGATAATAAATAGTTATGTAAATTATTTGATAGGTCATTTTTTTTAGTTCCAATTAAAGACAAAAAAAAAAAACAATGTTTTTGAAACAGTTTAAAACAAATTATCTAATCTGGTACTTTAAAGTACTGCCAGGATATAAAGGGTTGAATTTTATAGTGAAAAATTAATTAGTTATGCTAGGAGGAGTGTCTTTTGTACAGGAATAGAAACACTACTATTTCATCGCACACCAACTCCAGTCATCTATCGCTATATGACCATTTTTGCTTGGGAAATGATGGCGCCTCAGGCTTGATAGGTAAAGAACTTTTTGTGATGCTCTTTTGGCTGGATTCAAACCCATGGACCTCGACGGCAACCTTTATAGTGGAAGACGAGCATCTTACCACTGTGCCACTCAGGCATGGATAGAAACACTGCCCAATTAGGTCGCAGGGAACTTCTTGCACCATCCTGCTCCAGTAGAGCATTTTTGTATGATTTTGCAACACAAGTGATTGGCCCCAACATGTTTATCATATTGCTTTTTAAACGTGTCAAGTTGTCTCTATTTGTGTATGCTTGTACATTTCTTTGATAAATTAAAATTTTAAAAAAATGAAATTGTGTTAGAATTAACTACCCCCAGAGTAAGCTAATCCATTTCTTAACTACCCTATTAGAGAAAAATTCCCTGCAACACCACAACCTAGAATTGCTCCTTACTAATGGATACTGGTGTTCCCTTGTAAAAGCAGTTGATTCACAGCATATTAATAATTCATGGTCCATCCTATCCACCCCATTGAAAATTTTGAACACTTCAATCACATTCCTGACACCTGCATTCTTTCAATGTAAACATTTTCAAAAATTGAAGTCTCTCTTCATAAGTCAAGTGTGCTGACAAGGAAACGTGTAGCTCTTCTCTGCATCCCTTCAACCAAGTCTGTCCCTCCGTAGGTATGGTCTCCAAAACCTTACAGCATACTCTAGACAAACTAAGCCTCGAAAAAGCGGAAGAATGTCTTCAGGAGAATGCGAAGAGACCTTTCTAAAAATGAAACCAAGCATTATATTTGTTTTTTTATCACCGCTGAACAATGAGTATTCCCAAATCTGAACCCTAGTTGCATTCGAGATAGTGACACCATTATACTCACCAACTACCCCCCCCCCCCCATTAGCTTCATATCTGTGAATTCGCTAACAATACCATTGATACCCTGTTTATTGATAAAAAGTATGAGGCCAAGGACACTTCCTTGAGGAACTCTACTTGTGACACCTGTCCAATCAGAGAATTCTCCATTCACCATAACCTGTTTTGACCTATCTCTTAATCATGTCCAATTCAGCAAGTTGCCGCCAATCCCAATCTCATGTAAATGCTTCAAGAGCTACCATGTTGAACCCAATCAAATGTCTTTTGGGAATCAGAAGCCTTAATCATGTGATCATAGAAGCAAAGGAGGTTAGTTACACATGACTTCTCCTTCCTGAGCCCATGCTGATTATCCGACAATACATTATTTTCGTCTATCTACTTCACCAATTGTCTTTTGATAATAATTTCCAAAATTTTCACACATATTGGGCACGATGATGTCAATTCATGTATGCATATATACATTAGATCAGTCAACTTCACCTTTCACGCTGCCTTCCCCCCCCCCCCCCGTATCTCCCATGCTGTCAACAAAATATTTATTTAGGAGTGATGTGAAGTGCTTGTACAAGGTTCTTTAAAGAAAGAAAACAAGAAATGAGTAGCAAGTGTGTGTACTTTTAATTACTTGTGTGGCTGAAAAATCCCTTCTATCAAGATTGGTTGCTGAGTGTGCCAGACAAAAATGCCGCCAAATGCAAGCTGTGCTTCAATGGGTAAATCGGCGCTGAAATCCATTGAGCTTATATTACTGGAGGGAGTATGACGCAGGGCCATAACTAGGATTTTTGTATTGTCTTGCCGCCCCCACCAATTCAGAATTTGATAATTTTATAAGTGTTCACCTAAAAATTTCCACCCAGGGCAGTTCCCCCCCCCCTCTAGTTCTGGTACTTGTATGATGTCAGTGGTCTACATCATTCCTTGGAACATCATGTGACGTGTTGAATGTCGACGCATTTCCGTTATTTTCTAATGGCATCCATAGTTGTTTAAAGGAGTTTAAAACAATAAATGAAAGAAATAATTTCAGTATCGATATGATTCCAAAATTAATGAAAGATAATTCCAAAATTAATGAGAGAGAATTCCAGAATTAATGAAAGACAATTTCAGCATTGATGAAAGAGAATTCCAAAATTAATAAAGCAATAATTCCAGAATTAATGAAATAATTTTAGAATCAATAAAATAATTCAGCATTAATGAAAGAAAGAATTTCAGCATTAGCGAAAGAAAGAATTTCAGCATTAGCGAAAGAAACAAATCCAGAATTGATGAAAGCAATTATTCCAAAAGTAATTAAAGAAATAATTCCAGAATTAATGAAAAATTATTCCAGCATTAACGAAAGAAATTTTTTCAGCATTAATGAAATAAATAAATAATGGATTCAGAATTAATAGAATAATTTAATCTTTTTCTATCTTTAGAAGAGTTCTTTTTTTAGTCTTTAAAAGAAAATTAATTGCAATATTTAGAGACTAAACTACGTTTCAATGAGAAAATTGACAGGCACGAACTGTGTTATTCAATGTGTCATATGTTTTGTATGATATATGTGTGTATGTGGCCTCCTTTATTCATTACGGATGATGTGAAATAATGTAGGTAGAAATGTAATCTCTGAAAGTTTTAATCAAAATTAAATATGCGCCTTGTCATGTGAAAAATATATGTTTGTAAAAAAAGTCCTTGAATTTTTAAGTTTTACCTTGAAAAGTGCTTGAATAGTCCTTGAATTTTTTTCCGTTGGAAGAGTACGAACCATGATTAGTTTATACAGTTCCCCCCCTCATTTTCAGAGATTTTTGTATTTCAATATATCTGCAAATATTGCACTGAGAAATATGAATTTTTTTTGTTGGGCTCTGAAGAAACAGGGCAAAAACTTTCTAATTGACAGATAAAGGAGAAGGGGGATCGTTTGAAAAATTAAATTTCATATTTCTGCATATATATATAGCCCTTAGTGAAATAAATGGCACATCTATGGTGGACACAATATTTAAATACTTTTTATAATTGAAAATATGTTTCTCTGTGGTCGAAGATTTAAGTTATTTTAGAGGTGAAACAGACTTAGGTTTTCAATCTGTATAGTTTTATACAAAAGGTTCTCAAGAAAATTATGCCTCACATTTTCTTGATGTCTTGGATTAGTCTTTATGGCGGAGTCTGTCATTATTTTCTGAATGCCATTAAATTTTTAAATAGCTCTATTTTGCCAGTTATCTCTTGATTTTATGATCTAATTTCAATTTCCCAATTTCTTTTGTCATTTTTCAAATTGTTTGTGCAAGTAGTAATTTTCTGTTAAACGTATACAGCATATATAGGTAACAAGGCATATTACATTTTACTGGAAAACCAATGATTCTAGAGGCATATTTCCAGTTAGAAAAAATATCCAAATAATGAGTCAGATATGTCATTCATGTTGCATGGGGTTGTATAGTTATTAAAATAAAAAAAATTAACTTTTTATACCGTCCCAAGTGTGCTGAAAAACCCAATTAGAGAGTTGTTGCTCTCTCTCCTGATGCAAACTAAAAAATTTTCACGTTTCTAAGTGCAATAAACGTAAGTGAAAAATGGAGGAAAGTTGGGAGAAAAAAACAGTGTTAAATGCAGGTAAAATGGTTTTCCCGCATTTAATGCTGTTCTTTCCTAAATTTTTTTTTCCTCTGTTTTTCAAATTCGAATATCTGTAAGTATTGTACTTATAAATGGGAAAATTTTTTAGTTCGCATCAGGAGAGCCAGAGCAACAACTCTCTAATTGGGTTTTTGAGCACACTGGGACGGTATAAAGTTAATTTTTTTTATTTTAATAACTATACATGTTTTTTTGTTGGCATCAGGAGAGACAGGTTAAACACTTTCTAATCTGAAGTTAAAGCACAGAGGGACGGTATAACAATGTAAGGTTTTTATTTTGTTACACACTATATTTTCACTCTCAAAACTGGTACAGGGTAGTTTTTGAACGCCTGTTCAACAGGCGTTACGTTTTTTAATGTGGAATCATGCCTCTACGATGGATGATTCATGAGATAATGGCTGTGAGATAAATGCTGCACTTACAGGACACCCTGCATATATTGAAACAATATTGTAAATGTGTTTCATGTTTAGTTCAACTATTAGCTATTCAATGACAATAAACTTATGAAGGCACGAATAACTCCAGATTTATCGTCAATGTTTCATCTAAGTCCATCATTATCAAATGTATTTCTAATCAGATTCAAATTTTAAATTGAAATTACATTATTTTCTCTGTATGCCAACCCTGAGCGGCACTCATGTACATATCAATAAAATTGCATTCAAATGACATGATTTTACGGGATGCGCGAGGCGAGTGAGTCAGCTAGAAAGGAAGAGAAGTGACTTACCGGGGGGGGGGGGGGGTTCACATCGTGTGGGAAAGCTGCTACTGTAATGTGTTCATTGTCCTTTTTTCAAAGCGGTCCTTTTTTCTTGCACATAGACTATACATTTTTAAAATAAATCTGAATTCTTTTTTTACCAGAAATCAGTATTTTATATTCAGTGTTATTGCTTCGTATATTGAGATAGACATGCAGGAAAATATGTTAGAGGAGAACTTCTCAAAACCACATGCTTAAACATCACATGTAAGGCTATATTGATTTTATTATAATGAGTCATTTCCATGCTTTAGAATCCAAATTGTTATTCTTTAATAACTGCACAGTTGACATTTGGTCTGTGGGTTGTATACTTGCAGAAATGCTGTCCAACAAGCCGATTTTTCCAGGGAAACATTGTGAGTGATGAATTTTTTTAGATACATTTTAAATATGTCTAAGGCCGGGATTACACTATAAAAGTTCTTTCACAAAATTTGAAAAATTCAACCAATAAGATTATTGGTTGCATTTGCTCGAATGTAACCTATGAGCTTTATTGGTTATTTTTCAAGTTTGATAAAAGGTCTTTTAAAAAACTTGGAAAAAAATAACTAATAAGCCTATTGGTTACATTCACTCGAATATAACAATATGCTTATTGGTTGAATTTTTCAAGTTTTATGAAAGAACTTTTATCAAACTTCAATAGTGTAACACTGGCTTTGACTTTTTGGTTGTTGTTGCAAAAGACTGTTGCTATTTACTTATCATATGTAATTAAATTGTCAAAGGCCTAATCGAATTTACTTAAGGTTAGGCTATAAAACCTAGTCCACACTATATAATGCTGCTGAAAAATTCCTGAACTTGTTTCCGAACTGTTCCAAAACATTGTTCCACAGCATTCTGTTAACATTGTTACACATCCAGACTATAGGCAGTGCTCAAGTGTTTCTCATACATGTTCTCTACATACACAGAAGTTAATTTTAAGAAGCAATATAGTTTCAAGCATTCATAGCACTATGGGTATATATTTCTAATATTTCAAAAACCAGAAGGTTTTTTTTTTTTTTTTTTTTTTTTGAAATCCAATTAACGTGAAATATCTGATTGCTATGTTTCACACCGAAAATGCATGTATGTACACTTACGTACAAGTTTTTACTATTTCCCATAGTTTATTTTTAAAGTGTTGTACTATAGAGCACAATTTTTTTTAAAGGAATATTTTCAATGTGGTATTTTCTTCAGGAAACTTTATAATTTCTATCATAATTTACTTAAGAGTATTATTCGTTCTGAATATGAGGGATACATTATTTTGAGAGTGCAATGAATTAACAAAAAATACTAATAATAAAAACCTTTTTCTTTTATTTATGTAAATGCAAAAAAGATATTATATAGCCTACATATCCCTTGTAGGCTTCCGGGAAGAACCAATGTCCCTTTGGAGCCACATAGATATTTTTTGTGTGGGCTAAATTTGCATTATTTACATTTCTTTATGTGCCTCTGTCTTAATGTTTTCTGTTTGTATACACCAATGCCAGTAATAGCTGAAAAGATTAATTAAAAAGTAATTATGGCTTTTTAAAATGTTGAGAATTTGCAAGAAAATAGAAAACTTATTTAATCATGTTAAAATGATTCATTGAATCATTCGTTGAAATGTTTTTATTTTAAAATTACTGAATGTTGTCACTATTCATTTATACTTCTCACATGTGTGATTTTGTTTTTTTGATCCTTTGATCAAAAAGAGTTTTTAAGAAAGTATGCATTGAAGTTAAGGTTTTCAAAAATATACCCAGTTTTTGATATACCTTAGTTTTTGATAAGTTTTTTTCCCTGCTAAATTCCCTGTGCGGGTGATGGAACCGAACTTCTAAACATGTCCAGACTAGTGGAAACTTGTTCGTGACAGCAAATGTTTCCCATTTCGACAGGAAACGATAAACATTACTATTTGTTGCTTGTAACATCCCTGAAGCATTTTCACAACAAGCCAACAAATCTGTAGTATTTAAATGTTGTGAAACATTTTGAACATGTTAGTCAGGACGGGGCTGTAAGAAAAATGTATTATATCTAGAGACAGTGGCGAGCACAGGATTTGTGAATTGGGGGGGGGGGGTCATTTTTTAAGGTAGTAAAGCACCATAAAAACAGCTGGGGAGCATAAGAAGGGGGGAAGGAAGAAAAGAGAGGTTTTTAAATTAAAATGTTATATACTTTTGCTAACAATGGAAAATTTCTTTTCTACCTCATGATTTGTAACAATTTTCTCACCAAATTTCCTATTTAATTAAAATGGCATGCATTTTTTAACTGATTTTTTTAAAAATTGGTTTTATTTTTTGGTAAGTTTAACATTTATTCAATTTTGAAGTACTCTAACTTTTTTTTCAGACCTTGATCAACTGAATCATATTCTAAATATTGTCGGATCACCATCACAAGAAGACATGAATTGCATCATAAATGAAAAGGTATGAACATTCCATTACTAAATGAGCATAACACTGATCATTTCAATATTTCTATTTGACATAAGTTTAGTACAAAGTAATAAGAAATTTGACCAGACCAGAGAAGCTCTGGAGATCCCGATTCTTGATTCCTGCAGTAACTTTAGAGTTTCTCCCCAAATGTCTAAACCCACTCTATATAACCCAGGAAGATTTATTTATGCAATACTGTTGGCCTTTCATAGGCCTATACAAGAAGGATTTACACATAGATGTTTTATGATATTTGACGAGAAATCTGAGGGAGTTAGCAATAAAGAAGGGGAGCTTGTTCCATTCAACTATGTATTAGGGAAGAAACTATTTAAAACAGTCTAGAGAAAAATAGGTTTTAATTTTTTGGTGTGGTGAAGTCTATTGGAAACATAGGCTTAGAATATCGGACGTATCAAAATTGAGATGACCATGAGCAATCTTATAAAGCATGGCTAAGCGGGCGATAAGTTGTGAGTAGCAAGTGGGGGGATTAAGTTCAAGTTAAAGATCGGAAACAGAACTTGAGGACCAGCAGTCGTGAATAAAGTAGGTGGATTCATTTTGGGTAGATTTAAGTTTGTTGATACAAGGTGGGCAAAAATAAAATAAAAATAAAAACCACAAAAATAAGAGAAATAAAACAATTTGCAAGGTTAGCATCGTTTGGGTTCAGGAATTTTTTTAAGACTGAAAAAAAAAAAAAAAAAAAAAAAAAAGCCGATAAATGGTGCTGGTATGATCAACTTCGGTGGAAATATTCAAATGAGACGATTATAAAAACTTGTGCTCCTAATCCACAACCAGCTCACCGATGTAAACCGTGTATGTGGACCTGCTGTACTCTGCCGTTGCTGGATTTGTGACTCGCCTACAGTTGTGCGCTATCCCCTGTGGTAGTGGTCATGTGAAACACATACTGCATTGGAGGCATTCTGTTCATTATTTCTGTATCTTTTCTTTGACTTGTGTACGTCAGTGCCACCTATCAGCTGTTTTTAAGTTTTTGTTTTTTTTCCCCTGTCTTATAAAAAAATTCTTGTGACCTAGCGATGCTAACCCTGCAAACCATTTTTTATTTCAGTTATTATTCTGGTTTTTATGCATTTTTAACTTTCTACTGACTTTTTTCCCACTCTGTGTTACTAGAGATGTGAGGGCCCCAGACCTCAGCTGCGTAAGAAAATTCTGCGGGGGGGGGGGGGGTAGCCATAGGTTGCTCGTACCCCCATGCTGACCAAAAATGAGAAATTTTGATATTTCAATGAAAAGGAATTAAAATACCAAAAGAAAATACCCTTTAATTTATTTCTTTAGGTTTAAATGCTTTTTGAAGGACAGTAACTCAAATTTCTCAGGAAGAAAATTTTTTGTGCCTCTCCCAAAGGTTGATCCTGTGTATGCCCTGGCGTGCTGCTGTGCCATTTTTTTTTGGACAATGAAATGGTCTATGAAAGCTGGTAGAAGTATGATATGGGATTTTTTGTTATTGGGGGGTAAGGGTAAGAAAAACTTTCGAAGAAGGAGGCAACGGAACAAAAAGTTTTGGAAACTATGCTATATGACAACACAAACTTGGATTCTGTATAGCTAAGGTCTCCAATACTCAAGTCTTTTTTTTTACATGTAGGGAAAAGAGCAAATTAGATATTCCTTATCAACCAGTATCCCTTTTTTTTTCAAGGCTTTGCCATCTTTTCTTTGTGTTGCAAACTTGTTGTAAAAACCTTACCTTCCTCACCTTATGGCTGCTAAAATAGAAATTCATATGTAATTCTTCCAAATAGGTTAGGACAGGTTTTGTGCTTTTTAATAAAGTGGTTAATGGTTTACGAAAGGTTTTTGGTCTGTATCTCAGGTCAGTTGGAACCCTTTTATTTTTTGGACAGGCATTTTAAATTAGGAACATCATTAGGATTAGTAGAGGTTCAAGAAATTGCTTGCAGTAAATTTGTAGACCACTGATCTAGTGGCCTATTTGTTAACTATTTAAGGTTATTTCAAAGCATTCTAATAAAATTATTTTAAATATTTACAGTACGATTAAATTTTATTGAACATGAATGAAATGAAGTTTAGCATATGAATAAATGATATTTTTGTTTTTTGAATTTTGTGGCGTTCATCTCTGTTATTAAAAAAAAGCTCAAAATGGGAAAAACTTATTTTAGGAAAGTTGACATATGGGTCATCAGAGGTGCCGCTGTACTCTAATTTATTGTTCGAAAAATCTGGGTCCTTTTTGAGTGAAAGTGGGTCCCTCTCAAAAAAAAATTTATATTGAAAAAAATCATGCCCTCCCCCCTTATAATTCACTGGTATCTCCATGAATTTTCTTCCAGCATGCCCCAGGTCTTTGATCACCTGCTTATATTTCTTCATTGAGACTGAGCGGTGGGTCATGTTCTGGGTAGGAGAAGAAGGTATTTGTGAGTCACGTATTCATTTCTAAAAACATGTTCTATCCAAAGGGTCATTTACTTTAATTGTCTACTAGTAGGAAAAGTTTGCAAAGAAGCTCATTCATTAGCACTGAGAATTTAACGTATGGAATTCCACACATGTAATAAATCTAAAGCAAATATACAGTTGATCCCGTTTATAATGTTTCCCCCATTTAGAACATTGTTTTTCCATTTAGTACAACTTATTTTCGTGGTCCTAACAATAAGTAATTCTCATTAAGATTTCCCGTTTAAAGTGTTTTCCTATTTATAATGTTTTTTATGACATTTTTTAAAAACGTTATAAGCAGGACCCACTTTAATTAACAGTTGGAGTCACACATTTATATATTTACTAATAATTCAATCTATAAATTCCCTTCTGATTGATTTTACATTTCGTTAAAAAAATCATAGCACTTTCAATATCTTCTGATTAGATTTAAAGCAAATTTGATTCTCTCTCAGACACATGATCTGATGCCCTATTCATACTTTGCATGGGCGGAGATACAGGGTGCCCCCCAGCATCAAAATTGGAATGGACAGATCTAATGTATATATGAATTGACATCATCTTGGCCCGCCCCACCCTCCCAGCAATAATGACTGCTCCCCAGACTTCCAAGTCTATCTCTGCCCAAGATATTTTGGTTTTCCTATTAAAATGATTTTATTCTCTCTCTGATGGTCCACCACTCTGATCTGTCACCATTTAGATGCCACATATTTTCACACTTGAATATGGGAGCTATGTCAGATTTGTGTTGGAGAAATTTAATAGTGTGCTTATGTGTGTGTGCCCAGCATTTGGCATGTTTTGTGTTCAGTAGATGGTGCCATCTATCTAGCACTGCAACTAGATACTTTCTCAATTGGGGCATGCACATATTTTGGTGCATCCATGTAATGTAGAAGCAGCATTTCATTTCATACCATGCACCGCCCAGGCTCTATCGATCATTGTCAATTTTAGCCATTGCCCTGGATGAAGGGGCTGGGCGATGTCTGGTGCTTTATTATGCATGTAAAATACATGATTATAAAAATAAATTATTTAAAAAAAAAAAGTATATACAGATTTTTTAAAATATTTCTATTATACAATTTATTTCGATGAACTCTTATGATGTCTTTGTAGCTCTATTGAGCTTGAGCCCTTTGTTGTTCTCTGTGGCCAAGCGCCAGGTCCTGAACGACATTTTTCCTGGTTGGCTCGGGTGAGCCTCTGCCGTGGCCAGGCCCACGCATCTTTCCTTGTTGGCTTGTTGGCATGTAGAAGAAGCAATTATGAAGGGTGAATTTCTCCCCTCTAGTCCGGAGCCTGTGAAATACGGAAAAAACTACTTTTTTTGTAACATTATTGATCTCAATTTCTTCTGCATGCTTTTGTTATAATATTTAACTGATTTACAGTACTCTTGTATTTTAAGAGTCCGCAAAATATATTGTAAAATGTATTGCATCAGCAAAAAGAATTTAAATGTTTAATTTATTTTCTGACGAGGAGTTAAAAAAAAATTATGGATAACTTTCGCGAACCTTGGTCTTTAGGTTACAGTCCGATACACTATCACCCACACTAATTCAGCTGACGGGGAGTGTCCTAAAACTGTTTATCACCAAAAGCACATACTTTTAGTGAAATTTTTTTCACCATCACTTGCTACCATTAACCACAGAAGTTGAATTTTTCCTTTATGCAAATTAAAATGAACAATTTTATTTGGCATACAGTGTTAATCTTTCAGAATACATTCCAGTGATTACATAACGGAGCCACCTTGTGACCGAAAGCACAACACGATATTAAGGTAGTGGGGATTATCGTAAACCAAGAAGAGACGCGATTGGCTGAAATCGTGGAATAGCGGTGCATTTGCAGAATTAGCGTCCTGGACTGGAGTATGGCGTAAGGTTTTGTAGACCATACCTACAGAGGGACATAGACTTGGTTGAAGGGGTGCAGAGAAAAGCTACGCATGCTCTTGTTAGCTAACAAGGCTTGAGCTATGAAGAGAGACTTGATTTCTTTGGATTTACATTAGAAGAACGCAGCTGTCGGAAGAATATGATTGAAGTGGTTAAATTATCAATGGCATGGGTAATTATCCCGTATAATATTCAAATTCTCCTATTTGTAGCAAAGACCTAACTTCTATTTGAAAAATTCCAAATTGAAATATGTGCATGGCTGGCCTATTTCTTGCTGTTCTTTTTGTATAATCCAGCATGGCATGGATAGCATGTTCAAAGCATTGTTGAATAACTTTGACCACTATTTATTGATTTTCAGTTGTGTCTATAACTCCAGAGAAGTTTGTCCATTATATTAAAACACCACTCATTCCTTCATTGTTTTTTTTCTAGATTTGAGGTTACAGTATGTCAATTTCTGTTTTGTGAGTGCATGACTCTTTTTATGTAGGCCATTGGTTCATTAGTATAATAGTTTGATGCAACATAACTGTTACCGTATCCCAGAAAAATGTATATATTAAACCATTAGATTAGTAATCTTTGAATCATCTTGAAATCTTGTGCGTTGAGTTTTTAGCATTTTATCCTCGGCATCACAAAGTATATTGAGCATTTTGCATACATCAGCTGGTGCTGTTGTCACGAAATCATTTTTTGGACATGTTTTCTTCATCTGTGTCCCAGGTTCAACAGTGGATAATTGGCATATATATCACTTCCGCTAATTAGTGAGAACTATGACATGAATGTCGCTCTCCACTTGTTAATACAAGATGTACGGAAGACTGGATGTTGTGAAGATATTTATTATTTGAGATGTTAATTTTTTAAGGAAGGAAAAAACTCATCTCTGCCTCTACCGGGAGTCGAACCCGGGTCCCTCCCTTTTCCTTCCTTAAAAAATTAACATCTCAAATAATAAATATCTTCACAACATCCAGTCTTCCGTACATCTTGTAGTAAGAACTAGTCGAAGAGTGCAAGAGAAAGAAAAAAAATGCATCCAATATAAACTAATCCAACCCAAACAGCCCATTCTTCGGTCTACAATCTCCTCTTATCCAGAATTTGTCCCTTTGCACACATGATGACTTTTGATAAATAAACAGCAGTTCAAACAAGAACACAGTAGTGGCCAAAACACATTGGATACTGGCCATGAATCCTACACTCTTGAAACATCTAAGTTCTATAAATGAAACATGTATTTTTGAATGCATGTGGCATTTTCATGTGCAACAGTACAAAAAAACATTGATTTACTTTGATATATCGGATGGTAGAGAGAGAGAAAATAATTTTCAATTTACTTTAAAATTTAAATTTTAATCGAAATGTAGAAAAAATGCCCAAAAATGTCCTATTCCAAAATTCTGTCAGTCTCTTCCAAATGTTGGTTACATGTTACATTGTGGAAAAAATCAGTAAACCACGGAATAAAGAGAAAGATGACTAAAATTTAGCTAGAAATTTTAGGAAAAGCATTTTATCTTATGACATCTGCATCGAACTTCAAATTATTCAAATCCTTAGGAAAAAATATATAAATTATACCGTTTTTAATATTAACATTAAATTGAACAGGAATCTCAATGGGAATTTAGAAAATTCTAATTATCCAAACTTGCTTGTATATCAAACATTTAAATTATAATAAAAAATTTTTTATAGATGGCTGTACGATTCTGAACCTTTATGAAATGACCATTGCAGCTTTATGAAAAATGTTATCAAATGATTAAACTGAAAAATTTGTTTTTATATTTTATTCAAATGGTTGTTTTCTCAAAATTTATAGGCGAGGACCTATCTCCAGTCTTTACCGAAAAAGCCTAAAGTTCCATGGTGCAGTCTCTATCCTAATGCAAATGAACAAGGTAAGTATTAAATAAAGCAGGCAGAGATGTTAAAAAAAATTTCGTGACTTTTCATGATATCATATGAATATTAATTCACGAAAATTTTATCTTCACATTTTGTGTTTCAGAGCTATAAGCACTTATACCTAGAACCATGGTTTGGGTCATTTTGACCCAATGCACTATTCTATAGGGAAAAAGGGGTGTAGAATTTTCGTGGAAGTGGTTACCCTTTCTAAAACTTTTTGTAAATGAAGATAGTGAAAGATAAAGGTCTTTCAAGGCCAATTCATTGTCAGAGCAGATTATCTTTTTTCAATGGGGTAATGGCACAAGTAGGGCTAAATATTTTTTTTCCTTTGTAAACTTGAATACCTCGGATTCTGACGGACTCAATAAAGATTTTGGGAGAGTAAAAGCTTAACTCTAGAAAAAACGTGTAGTTGAAATGTCTGTAGGTAAACGATGTCACAAAACCGTTCTTATCACGGTTTTGCAGGGGAAGGAGGTTATCATTTATTGGTGAATTTCAATTTCTTCCTTTTCGTTATTAGTTTCGAATAACGTTAATATTAGTTTAATTGGTTTCAAAATTGATTTTCTAAATGTTCACTTTTCCGAACACACTTTGGTTTCGATGTGTTCGGATAATTGAAGTTCTATTGTATTTTGCTGTCCTCTTTGAGTTTTTAATTAACCAAGTTCGACTGACACCTTTACACCTCTTAAATTGTTATAGGGTTATAAAGGGTTATTTGCTAAATTCATGGAAGGGATTCGTTGTTGTATGGCCCAGTTTGGTACAGGCACAAAAGCTAATCATTGGAGTTGCACTATTGTCATTTTATGCACACAGGTTGACTAGTAGGATTTTAATTTGTAGCTTATTCCAAATGACTTTTTTTAAATGTTTCTTATCAAAGGGTTGGTGAGCTAAATGCGCAATGTAAGAACTTCATGGTGATAGCCAAATGTGCTTGTGTGCTGACGGATTTCTCTCTTATACAAATGAAAGTAGTGGAACTTGGTTAATTTGAAGTCCAAAGTCATCAGGAAAAAGTTTGAATTTTCCAATTAATCTATCATTGGTCAAAAAATAACTACAAATGGCAACTTAATCATCAGTATTCACATAGGATAATAATTATCAATTATTTTGTTAAAATGACCACATCAGTTACAAAACTGTTTCCCAAATTTTAGTAATTGATAAGTAATTTTTGTGTGTACTTTCTGACTTGTGCGTAAAATGGTGATAAAAAGTTTTATTTTGAATGGTACACCTTGATCCACAGGGTGAAAAAAGTAATTCATATCTAATGTGGTAAACATTCTTGATGCACTTCCAGCTGAACAATGTTAGAATAGGCATTAAATTATCAAAGAAAAAATACTTAAAATTTACAAATTATTTTTCTTTTTTCCTGTACTGACAATTCATAGTTAAAATAGCTCACTCCTCATTCAAGCACTTTTGTTGGATTCATTCAGTATGGATAGGCTTTTTATGAAATTAGATCACAGGGTTTTACCGGTCTCCGATCAACAATGATAATTTTTTTTTTATCGAAATGAAAAAAACCCCTAAAAAAAAATAAATCTGTACTCGAAAATGCAAATTAAATTCTGACATATGTTTTAGCATACAAAGGGTATCGTTTGAAAGAATTACTTGTTTTTTTAAATCTGGCTAGACTGGGACCTACAATTTATTGCTGATCTCGAATGACAACAGGCAACGTTTTTACTTTTTTTATAGTGTTGATGTGCTAGCAGGGTTCCCAGCAACCTAGAAAGTCAGGGAGAATCAGGGAAAGTCAGGGAATCGGAAAACGGTCAGGGAAAGTCAGGGAATCGGAAAACGGTCAGGGAAAGTCAGGGAAAATATGAAATATTTGTCAAAATTCAGGGAAAATTCTAAATACTTAGGAAAAGTCAGGGAAAATTTGAAGGGGAAAAAATCAGAGGATAAATCTACTTTCAAATGGTTTACCTTCACTTTTTTCCATGGAAGATTATTTTTCAGATCCCCAGGGAGAGGAAAAAAATCCTTATCAGCATTTTCCTCCAGATCCCCTACTGAGAGATGTCTTATCAGTTGAAGGATGGGATTTTACAATGCTGGCCAAGAAACAATTTGCCCTCTGAGTAAATAGATGAAGGGATCTAAAGTGGAGAGACCCTCCTTTCCATTGTTGAAAGCAAAGCCAATACCAGCTCTTAACTTCTTTTCTATTTCTTCTGAAAAAACATTTTATTTTCTTGTTTTTTTTTCCTGCCTGTGGGTAGAGAACCTTTAGGCCCATTTTTCACTGAGCGGACGTGGATCCAGATCCCAGATCCACATGCTCTTTCACACGAGCACTGAAGTTCTAAAAAATCTTTAGTTTGAAATTTGTGCATAAAAACTTTTTTCCCCCGATTTTTGTAATTATTTTTCTCCTTCACCCCTGATTCAGTGCTCATAGGCAGCCTAGAGCTATTCTTTGGTGGTTTAATCTAGAGCCCCATAGAATAATCTTAATAGTTTAATCTTAACATAAAGATGCCTTTTCAGTTTGATCGTCACAATTAGTCAATGGGAGAATATATCTCAAAATATTTTCACACACAAAAGGTTTTGAAAAAAAAAATCTAAGATCTGTCTTTTTGGAAAATATGAAAAAAAAATTCCAAAAACACATCCAATGATGTTCCAAAAAAACAAAAGCAGGAGATATCAAAGACTTTGCAAGTAGAAAAAGGGGGGGAGGGGTGGAGACATTCAAAATGTCTGTGCTTAGAAATATTCACATCACAATTCTGTGTTAAGCCTGGATTACACTATAAAAATTTTATAATTCTTTTACAAATGCAACCAATAAGCTGATCGGTTGCATTTTCTCGAATGTAACCGATAAATTTATTGGTTGCTTTTTTTCAAGTTTTATAAAATAACTTTCATAAACCTTTTAGAGTGAAATCCCATCCTTAGATTAGTCACTTCTGAAATATAAAATTTCAATTTTTTTTAAAGTTTATAGACTCAATATCATGTAAAGTATATATGTATGTATTGGGGGGGGGGGGAACACTCCAAAACTATTGAAGTGCTTAGGGCTTTCAAACGTGTTAATCCAGCCCTGAGTGAACGCCGTACATGGATAATGTTGTTTAATAAAAGTATTTAGTTTTAAAAATAAAAAAAATATTTTAAACAATTTTAAATACTTATATTTTTAAAATTTTAAAAATTTAAAAAGAAAAAATTAAAAATTTGTAATTAAATTTAAAATTTATTTAAGTATGTAGTCAATTAAATATTCGTAATGAACAGAACTGCTTATAATTTTGGTCCCGTCAGTGTTCGTTGTTGGCAGGTTTTATTATATAAAATTGTAAAGTATGGACAAAAGGCAGTTAAAGTTGCTATATCTCCTTTATCTAAGGAAACGGAGGGATAGACGTAGCCTAGCCCCTCGATGTGGGACTCCCTGCATTAGCAATCTTTTTCTGTAGTTATGTTATTGCCATTTTTGTTGTAACCCCATGTCAGGAAAGTTTTTGAAAAGGAGGAAACTGGCATGAATTTGTAGTGCCTCAAAACATCCTTTGCATTGGTACTTTAGGTGAGTCTTGATGAGTATCAACCTTAAAATTGTTTTCTAACTGTAGCACCAGAGGCCTTGCTGGCAGAGGCTTAAAGGAATGAATAACAGTTATCAGTAAAGGCTTTCTTAAAATCAAGTGAATTTTATGAAAAGATTTTGAGAAATTTTTCTTAATGTCCAACTATTAAAGCGATTTTATATGCAAAGCATTTATTGTGTGTTATTTTGTTATATAGCTCTGGATTTGCTGGATAAAATGTTGACATTTAATCCACACAGACGAGTCACAGTTGAAGAAGCACTTTCACACCCTTATTTTACAGAATATTATGATCCAGAAGATGAGGTATTTTTCTTTCTTTAATTATTCTTTTCACTAGTGATTCATGAAGTTCTAATGTTTAGTAATATTCAAGTCCAGTTGCTTTCATCATTGTTTCCCGGGCAATGCAAGCAGTATAATTGAACATCAGTGTAGAAAATAGGAAGGGATCAGGAAGTCATATTACACAATATACACTGGTGAAATAAATTAAGAGAATTTGCATATTTTATCGAATTTCATGAAAAGAACTGAACTGAATGTAAAACCACTGCTTCTAGACAAAAATGCAAATCTTGTACGTCAAATACGTAAGTGTACACGTGTGTGTAGGCGGAGCCAGTAGAGAAACAGGCTTTATAAGCGCGCGTAAGTTAAGACGCATTTCGTTCGCTAGCACACCTCGGCGAATTTCTTGGTGTTATTTTGCAGCAATCGGTTAATTTCAAATGGTAACAGTAAAAATGAGTAACCACCAACGTTTAGATGATGTAATGAGGTGGCGAATTGTGGGGAGGCTAGAAGCAGGCCAATCTCAAATCCAGATTTTTAGAGAGTTCAATTTAACGCCCAGCGTCGTGTGTAACTTATGGAAACAGTTCCAGGATACCGGATCCATCGAGAGAAAGCCTGGGCAAGGTCGTTGAAGAGCCACGACGGCCAGAGAAGATCGCCATTTGTCACACACTGAGCAAACTTAACCGTTTACTCAGTATATATAAAAATAGGAGACATCCTAACACGAACAGTGAATGATTTATTAAAAATGAGCACTAGCATACATGAAAAATCTTAGAGGGAAAGCCATTTATATGTGAAAGAGTGCACTATACAGACATTTCTCAATTACGTTAACTGTTCTAGTTGTCAATACTCCAATATTTCTGAGTGGTGCAATAGAAATGCATGTGGTGGGCTGCCTGGAAAGAGCATCTTCTGGTATCTAGGCAATATTATTATCCCTATATGAGAAGGGTCCTAGGGAAGACTAGCTCAAGTAAAGTGAGCTTATTTTCTTTTTCACTATTTTGTATTGGTAAGTAATTGAAGGAATATAAAATTATATGACTGAACTAAACTTGCGTTTATTAAATTAATATAATATTTTCTGTATTTTTATTTTTTCTCCTTAGCCTGTTGCAGAAGAACCTTTCAAATTTGATATGGAGCTGGATGATTTGCCAAAAGAAAGACTCAAAGCACTTGTTTTTGAAGAGACTGTAACGTTCCAAAGGAGACTGCGCATGGAACAACGTCAACAGTAAAACTATTTTTGAGGTATGTTGTATGTGATCAGCTTCATATTCTATGGTGGAGGGGTAGAGATGTCAAATTCTTGAGAAGAATCTTTAGGAGAATATTCTTATTCTAAAAAAAACTATTATTCTCTATGCAGAGTTACCAACTGATACAGATTGTCTGTAGTTTCTACGGATGGCTACTAAACTATGGAGCTGCCGAAGATACTCTCAATAATATAGAAAATAAGTTTAAAAAAATAGGTGTTTGAGTTTCTTGCGGTATTTTACTTTAATCATTTTTTAAATTGCATCAATCTTTACTATAACAATCAATTTTTATATGCATGTGAGAGAGTTGGAGAGAAGACAAACTCAGAGCCAGTCTGTTTTGTCAGTGCGGAAGGCAATCTGCAGGGCTCCCACTCGTCCTACTTTTCTTACTTTTTGGTAAAATGTCTTATTTTTGTCCTACTTTTCCCACCAAATTTGTCAATAAAATTTGTGTAATTGGTTTTAATTGAGCAGGGAATCATCGATATATTACGAAATAGTACAGATTTTGTAGATTACAATTAATGATTCTGCCAAAGCAGAAATTGTATCGTTTTCAAGGTTATTTGGGAGTTGTATGTGGACCATTTGGTTTATTAATTTTTCTTCTGTTTAATATGAGAGTTCAACAAGTAGAGCAGTCATTAAAAACTTCTGTCTGGAGGGAAAAAACAATTTTGCATTTACTTTTCATGGTCTTGGACAGTAACTAGCAGTCGTCATTCAAAATTATGGTGCACATTTTGTGTATAGGTGAAACAACAGTTTGCATTACAAAGCAGTTGGATGCATAGGCTTATTCTAGGTTTGGTGATTCTGATGCTACCCAATAGCATTCCATTGTCTTCTGTATTTTTAGGGCATGTAGAGGCATACAAAATGTATACGATATACTCAGCAAAGAGCTGGAAATGATAGTGCTTCATTTTTCAAAAGTGATTACACTGGTATTGAAACAGTGAAATGTAAACAAATCCCTTTAAAATAGGGATGGCAACGCAGTAATTCCATCTGGTTGACCTTGACGTCGATGTAAATAAACATCAGATTTACACCTTTTGTATTGCTTTTGAAAGTGGTCTCAAAGGAGTGTCATTTTTAAAAATCTTGAATGCCTTCATAATTTGCTGTCCATTGTCGAAGAGAGTTGACAGATTGGACTGTGGAAGACTCCAAAAAAAGAAAAAAAAGAATTGATTTGAATTGATGAGAATTCTCATTTATATTATGAGAACAGATATTATCAGTGGTTGCTAGTGCACTGTTTTGGCAAAAAATTGTTTTTGTAGCCAAGTCATTTCTGTCATTTTGTTTTGAATTAAGTCAAACTTATAGGATACTGAAATAGTGCTATGGGAAATTTTTTTTTTTTTTGGAATTTTCAGGGTGTCTACCATCACGGAAAAATCACGAAGTCCTGGAAAAGTCACGGAATGAGAAAAAGGTCATGGAAGTCCCGAGAAAGTCACAAAATTTGTGTGAAGATCATGAATTTTTTGATTCTCCAGAGATATTTTTTTCGATTTTTCCTTAAAATCTAGGCTTTGGAGCAGCTGTAGCATTCAATATTTCTTCTCTCTCAGGTTCTATTCATTCTTTTTTTTTGCCCCGGAGGGATTGATGGACGAATAGCAACAGAAAAGAACATGCCAATATGTAGCCACCATACATTGGAGGTTGACATCATATGTGTGGGGCAAAAAAGCTATTTAGACTGGATGAACAAAAAATAACTTTTTCTTTGCTTGTCCAGACCTTTCAACATCTGTAATAAAGCAGTGTTCTCAGGATCACGTGATAATTCCTGGGGAGGGGGGGGGATATAATAGATCACAGCAGGGCTGTTGGATCTTTGGCGGGTCCGCAACCAGAGTTTTCACTGAGGAGTGGGGGCTCTGTAGTGACTTTATAGCCTGAAAAAGCAATGATGGTGATTGTCCCAAGCCTTAGGGCTGCAGCCCTATCCTTGTGGGGGCCAGGTGAAAGGGCACCAATTTACATTAACAGGTTAACCCTGAATTTCTCGTTAACAATTTCACAGTTAAGTTTTTTGTTCAGTTCAAAAATGAATTTTAGTAGATTATGGTTGGATTCTGCTGAACATCACCTTTCCAGTCGTAGACCAGGGTAAACACGATGTAGATCCTTCTAGGTTAGTACTGCTAATTGAAGAACAAGGTTCTTGAGTATATAACAAATCACCAGTAGCCAGCACCAGGTGAAGATCTCTCAGAGATTAGAGAGGAAAGTCCTTTTAGACTAGTAATACCAAGATCGTAGAATGTAAATTACGTAGGCAGACTCCACCAATAATCCATTCTGGGTTTCATCCAGAGCAGACTGAGAAGTTGATCGGTACTGTAAAACTAGTAAAAAGCTATTAGATTTTCATTACATAACCTTTCACAATAAAATCATTTTCATCGAATCAGCCGGGAAATAGAGAACAAGAGTTATTCAAGTTATGACATGACTTTTTGACTTCAACACCCTGATTTTTTTTTTTTTTTTGTTATGCTATGGTTATGGTGTCTAAGGGGGTTACCCTCTCCCATCCTACTTTTTCTAGTTTTTTGAGTGGTGGCCCTGAGCATATCTGAACATCTTT
Source organism: Pholcus phalangioides (assembly GCF_987345545.1). Lineage (NCBI taxonomy): Eukaryota > Metazoa > Arthropoda > Arachnida > Araneae > Pholcidae > Pholcus > Pholcus phalangioides. The sequence goes on along the minus strand of NW_028301610.1, from coordinate 57,721,621 downwards.
CACTGTTCAGACCAATAAAATAATTCCCACCGAATCACGTGAATTGCGAGGAGTTATAGACTTCTACTATTTAATCAGTGAAAGAGAGCATAACTAAATTTAGTTGGTGAGATACTTGATGACTTTGTTTAGCAAAGGTGGACTCAGATTTATGCTGCAAGCCTCTGTTATTTCATCTTCCAAAATACACTCAAACCCAGTTATAGTGGAAGTGGCTTACATCGATCCTACAAGTGTAGCAAACAGAAATCTTGATATTTCCCCAATCCAAAATAACCTCATTTAATCAGATATAGTGAGTCAAATTTTTGATTTGTTGAATTTTGTTAGAAAAAGGTTTTCTGTATTCCCACATACAGTATACAAAAAAAATTAATAGAATTCTCATCCTCAACTGTTGTGGAGCTCTAGATGTTCCAATTTGAAAAATTTCCATAACATTTTCTTCCAAAATTTCTTTTCAATATATAAAGATGAAAATTTTGCCATGATTTAAAAATAGGATTCCAAAGCTTATATTGCATCTGTAATTTCTGCAGTCACAATTTCAAAATTAAACACTTTTCCTATTTAATGTGAATGTGGTGCTTGTTGATGACAAATGCACCTGGTTTGTAACTTTCAACATATAGGCGAAAGTTGTTTTCTTGCCAGTTTATTTTTTTTTTATGGACTTGGGTGTTTACAAAACATTCAAAATGTGATTTTCATTTGCACACATTTTCAGGAATACAGCTTGTTTTTTAAGTACCATATTGCAGTCATAAAGGAAGCAAAATTTTATCGACATGTGGAAGAATCAGATCTTGATCCAATTTTATGTAACTGGAATTTAAACCTTATTTTTCAGCTGCAGAATATGGCAGAGTGTTCAAACAAGTATCTTTGTTCACATTTTGAAAACTGGATAAAAGAAACAATGTTCAAAGTAGATCTTTTCTTTCTCTTCAATAGTCCCATCAGTGATTAGTGCTTTGATTTTGGTATACATCTTTATATATAAAAACAAATGGAATAATATTTCAGTCTCTTGCCATTTCATACAGGTTCCACTGTAATAATATTTCTCTTCTGGGTTTATATATATACAGTGAAAAAAATCTGGCCTGTCATTTGGGGAGGGGCAGCCCCCTTGGCTTTTGAAAATACACTAAAAATGATATATATACACACATTGAGTACATGTTCTTTGCCCCCCCCCCCCTGGAAAAAGTTGAAATGACGGCCCTGGAAAACACCTATATAAAAATACTCTAGGGACCAGAGAAACATTGTTCTGAAGGAGGTATAATAGATGGAATATTTTAACACACTATGAACATTTTATTGGGACCAAAGAATAATATTGTTTTATGAGCGAATATAGTTACATAGGGTATCCTTATATAAGATATTCACTGCATCTTATTTTACATACATATAGTGTATGGTATACACTATGTGTATCGGGTCCTGTTTTGTGAAAATTGTCATTAATTTCGTGAAAAGTAAGTAATTTTGGGAAGAGCAAAGCGATCAAGTTAAAATTTCATAAAAGAAATTCAATGTTAAATTTACTATTTTGTTAATATATATTCTGTGAAGGGTTTGTTTCTCAGACCCAGAATTTTGTGTACTGTCTGAAAAGTGAACCGGAATTTCAGTTGTACAGAGACCCCTGTATATACATACAGAGCTGCCAACTGCTACGGTTTGTCCATAGTTTTTATGGAAAGTACCCAGATATAACGGAAGCCGTTTTTATACATTTCTTAAATGCAAAATGCAACCTGTTTAAAAAATAACTTTTTTTTCAGTTCTCATTTTTTTAAATTGGAGAAAGTCACTTAATTTGCACAAAAAACTATCAAAAATTGCCACGCTTTTTACCCTTTGGTGGAGAGTTTAGTGTCCAATAAGTGGCACACGTACTGTGAGAGCAAGCAACAAGTTGCAACCCACAGCCCCTGCAGAAGATCCCGATGGCTGGGTGTAATGGGGAGGGGAGTTTCTGATGTATTGATGGGTTGGAGTGTTCTGAAGCAGTGTTATCTGAAAATATAATTTTAAAGAGCAATTTTTTCATTCATTTTTAAAATTTTAAGGATTTGATTTTTGTTTTTCCAAAAAGAATATTTTTTCTTTTGGGTCATTCCATGTCAAATCACCCAACCATGACACCCATAGTTTCAGATTTCAATGATTTTTTTTTATTTGTTGCATTTACCATCCTTATTAACCGTGTGAAATATTATTTGCATATCTCTGAAACTTTTTGAGAAAACAAATGTTGAAATTTATGAGAAACTGATGCAGATAACTTTTCTGAGGCTCAATTTTTAAGAGGCATTGTTTGAGAAAATAAATTTTTTCGATTTTCAATATATTCAAATGACATTTTCACTAAAGTGTTTACAAAAACATGCAGAATATGAATAAAAATAATTCATACACTTACATTTGAAATTTACATGCAAAAAAATTATTTAAACTTTTTTTTTTGGGGAATTTTTCGTTAGAAAAAATACAATTTTTCAAACGTATTTTTAGACCAGAGGCACAGCAGTTACCAAAACAACTTTTATTTTAAATTTCTCCTAAATGTATGAAGTAAAATACTGGGGGAAAAAATAATGGTTTTTTGACCGTTAAGATATTTATTTTGGCTCGCAACACAAAATTCACCGAAATAAGACTGGATCGCTCCGATTTCAAATCATTCAACTAGATACTGAAATGCAAACCATCATCCCGGATTCTAATTATTATTCTTTGTTTATTGCTTCTACCATCCTTGTTGACCATGCAAAATTTCATGTGCATATCTTAAGAACTTTTTGAGAAAAAAAAAAAGTTTTCTAACCCCATGAATGACGTGACGTGTCTAAGGCTAACCATTCAAGCAATATTATTTATGAAAATATATCATAACTTTGCTGATTTTCAATACATTCAAAGAAATTTTCACTAAAATGCTCACAAAAAAATGCAGATCATGAATAGAAAAAATTTAAACCTTTGAGGAAAAAAAGTCAAATTTAATTTTTTTATTGTTTTATTTTTATAACAATTTTTTAAACTTTTTTTTGGATGCACAGCATGAATTTTTAATTTTTTTAAAATTTAATCTCCTATTAATATATTAAAAGACTGTAGAAAAGTAAACATTTTGACAGTTAATACATTTGAGTAACAAAACACAATGGTACTTATATGACTACATTAATTATATTTGTACATTTTGACTTAATATAATGATTCATGCTTAGTAAAAAGAAATTTATATTTTATTTTTCATCTACACTAATACATTTATTACAGTATTCACTATATTAAGTTTCATGAGTAGTTAATGCAATAATTCAAAACAATTAATAAATTTTAAAATTCTAGGATTAAATGAATTCATTAAATAATTAGAAATGTTAATGTAATGTGTCAAATGGGAGTTAGTGAATAAAAAAGGTTTTTGGTGAATAAAATAATTTAAATTAAATCTACATGTAGAGATGTGAGGTGAGAATATTCTCCGAAGAATATTCTCGTTCATTCATTCTGAGAATATTCTCCTGGATGTAAAAATTGGAGAATAATCGAGAATATTCATTTTTCTTTTAAATTTAAATTTTTTTTACTAATTTTGTTTATATTGTGAAATGTAAATCAGTTTTCATTGCCTGAAACATTTACAACAAAACAATTTTTGGTATAATCACCCCCCAATGACAACTTTTAGTTCGAGAATATACTCAGTATATTCTCCAGGTCATTATGAGAGATTTTAAAAGTTTGATTATGAAGATTTTTTAGAAACCTTTAGATTAAGACCTTAAAAAAGTATTTTAAAATTAGATAAATTTTCAGAAATAAGTTCACAACAAAAGAAATTAAACCAAAGTTGATTGATAAAGGAAGCTATTCTTATATAATCGCCTTCATTCTAAGATACAGAACTGTTGTTTTCTTCAATGCACACACTCTTAAATTCCGTATCACTCATTTCTTTAAAAGTTGTGCAATTCAGCCCTGTTGGTGTAATTTTCTTGCTTTCAAACTTCATTATTGTGGTCTACAATCTTCTTGACAGGAAGAGAGACGAGGACAGAGAATATATATATTCTTCCATAGGCGGAGATAGACTTGAAAGTCTGGGGGCATGACGACGATGATGTCAATTCATATATGCGCAAATACATTAGATCAGTTGTCGTTACCTTTGACGTTTGCCCCCCCCTCCCATATCTCTGCCTATGTATTCATAATATTCTCTCAAAGGACTACTATTATAAATTACTAGAGAATAATAATTATTCTCAAGTTATTTTTTGAGATTATTTATTATAATACATGTTATTACATATATTCTTTATAATACTCTCTAGAAAGATTTCTGTAACTGAAGAATGTTCTCATCGAGGAGAATATTCTCTGCAAGTACAATTATTAATAACTTCAGAATAATTCTTATTTTCTATAAGAATATTCCCCAGTAATTTATGAAAGTAGTCCTTCTGGAGAATATTCTCAAGGATATTATATGTAACTATATATATATTATAAATAACAGAATATATTCTCATCATGAATGAGAATATTCTCAAGTTATTTATAATAGTAGAGTAATATACTACCAGAGAATATTATCCAAAAGATTATTCTCGAGAATTTTACATCTCTACCTTCATGTTCAGATTCTTAGAAGTGTTCTAATTCCAAATAATTAATTTCACTTTTAATTGATCTATAAATATTTCTTATGATGCAACAAAGGCGAACTTTTGCAATTTGATATATTTTTGCATAAAGAATTATTTTGTATTTGATAAATCCAGATATATAATATTAATCATATAGATGTATTTTTGAAGTTTTTTTAACATGCTTAATTATAAAGTTATTTTATCACGTGTTAAATTTTTTTTAATTACTTTGATTTTTACAGCATATATTTTAATAAACATATATTTAATGTATATGATAAATATGAAATGGTTATACTTGTGTGAAAAAATCTACAGTATAATATTTAACACAGGCCTCTATATATTTTTCCCAAGAAATAATTTAAAATTTCTGATAAAAAGCCAGAATATGAGGCATTAAATCACAAAGAATGAAATAATTATCAGCTACAACCTAATTGTTGTAGCTGAGACAGATGGAAGAGAATAGAATTGAAAACCTAAGGTATATAATTCCTGGAGGTGATATATTAAATGTGATGTTTCTTGTTGTGATGATGATTGCAAAAAATAATAGCTTCTGTGAAGATATAAACTATGGCACACTGGTCTTTGTCCTTCAGAGGGCAGCTGGTGTTTTATTTAATTATAAGACTTTATCATCCCAGCAGGTGATGATAAAGTCACTGCTTCATTGAGGAAACTAAAACAAAAGTGTGTTAGAACTAAACTGCCCCCCCTCCCATCAAATGATGCAAGTTGCAATTATGATCTTGCTGAAGACAGAATGTGCTCCATAGAGTAGCCTACTCCAGGGTTAGCAAATTTTTCTTATAACACAATTTCCATTTGAGCTAAATATTTTATATCATTTTGGAATTCAAAGTAAAATGTCAGAAAAGACACTTGAAATTTATAGTGTTGGAAAAGAAACTGGATCTGACTGTCATAAAAAGTGTTATGCAAAAGTGAAAAATCTGTTACCCATTGGACCCATCGGACAACAATCTTTCGATCTTGAGGAGTGGAGCAAGTTCTGAACATTTATCTACTGTGTGTTTAAGCATCATAGAGCTTTCTTCTCAAAGTATGAAATGTATCCGAAAGTATGCTTTAATCCTTTTAAATGTCATAAGGAAAAATAACAAAAGGTTTAAGGATAGTAAACTTGTATTTTTCATATATAAATGAAATAAATGGTTGTACAAAATCAATTCCAGGGAAAAAAATATGCCATGCCTGTAGGGACAGTGAATATAAACATCAATAAATTAGGTGAAAAAACTGAGTACTGTGAAGAGATGAACAGTGATAGTTTTTGTTTCATACTCGCTGAAACATTCGTCCGAGTGGAAGATGATAGAAGATTTAGTGTACTCTTTAAATTATTACATTTAATACACAACACACATGATAAAGGAAGAAGCACGAATAGAAATAGATGTTAACGCGTTGGCTACATGATTGCGAATGCTCGAGAGAGCGAGAGACACAGAAGCAGAACAGACAGCAATCTTAAATCACTTGAACATTATAAACAAAGCACAGAATAAGGTCTATTAGATGCTGCCATCTATATTAATGAAATAGATCACAGCAATAGTAATGTAGAGAAGTAACTTGGAAAAATGTCAATTACTAAACAAGAAGCACTTGAAGAAATAAATTCATCTCTACAAAACATAGAAGAGTTCATTTGTGAGGTTCCCAAATTAAACCTCATAGGGTAGCTCCACAGTGCAAGTCAAACAATGCCAAAAGAAAAGTTGAATCTGCTTGTAACACTTTAAAATCAAAGGTTTGTAAAGTTTTTGAAGAATTACCAGAAAATGAATCTCAAAGCACACTTAATGAAGATATTAAACAGAAAGCAAATGATATGATTATTTTGATAAAGTTAATTAGAAATAAGACTCAATTTAACTATCACAACAAGGGAAAAACTGCAAATAGTAACTCTGGGCCCTGCTTTAGGAAAGGGGAACATGGAAAAAAATCTGAAGAGTTCAATGTCACTGAATATGCTATGCGAAAAGCAGGAGAGCTTTTGTAAACAAAAAAGCAAAGGTGAGCCATTGTGTTTTTATTATAAAAAGAATCAAAAATTAAATTGCAACGATTTTTTTGCAATCTAATTTTTTAATGCGAAGGTTAAGTTTTCTTTCCTAGTCATAATCTACATTTTTTTGTGAGCATTTTAGTGTAAATTTCATTTGAATGTATTGAAAATCTGCAAAGTTATGATATATTTTCACAAATAATGCTTGAATGGGGTTAGCCTGAAAGACGTCATTCGTGAGGTTAGAAAACAATTTTTTTCTCAAAAAGTTTCTGAGATATGCACACAAAATTTTGCATGGTAGAAGCAATAAAAAACAATAATAATTGTAATCCAGGGTGATGGGTTGCATTTCAGTATCTAGTTTATAGTTTCCCAACCTTTTTTGTCCCATTGCCCCCTTCATTAATGTTTTTCCTCCCATCCCCCCCCCCAACGCAATCTAACCCATAGGATCCTATGTTATAGCCATAGCTTCTTCCGCCCCCCTGAAATATTCCATCGTCCCCCAGGGGGCGTTAACGCCCACGTGGGGAATCACTGATCCAGTTGAATGATTTGAAATCGGAACGATCCAGTTTTATTGTGATGAATTTTGTATTGCAAGCCAGAATAAACATATTAACGGTCAAAAAACCATTATTTTTCTTCTCCAGTATTTTACTTCATATATTTAGGAGAAATTTTAAATAAAAGTTGTTTTGGTAACTCCTGTGCCTCTGGTCTAAAAATATGTTTGAAAAATTGTATTTTTTCTAACGAAAAATTCCACAAAAAAAAAAATTTACATAATTTTTTTGCATGTAAATTTCAAATGTAAGTGTATGAATTATTTTTATTCATATTTTGTATGTTTTTGTGAACACTTTAATGAAAATTTCACTTGAATATATTGAAAATAGAAAAAGTTAGGATTTGTTTTCTCAAACAATGCTGCTTAAAAATTGAGCCTCGGAAAAGTCATCTGCATCAGTTTTTGATAAATTTCAACATTTTTTTTTCTCAAAGTTTCAGAGATATGCGAATAATATTTCACACGGTTAATAAGGATAGTAAAAGCAACAAATAAAAAAAAAATCATTGAAATCTGAGACTATGGGTGTCATTTTGGTATTTTGTCGGGTGATTTGAAATGGAATGACCCTTTTATCAGTGAGATATAAGTATTTAAAAAAATCACTTAAAATTTGGAAGAGTATTTCAACGAAATTTTTAGTAAAATTGAATTTTGATGTGTCTGGGGTAGGAACTCTGCGTCACAATTAACATCTTGCGCCATTCTGCTCCAATAGTGCATTTTCATATTTTTCTGTGCTAAATAGCTAATTTTGCGTCATTATGCCTCGAATTTTGGAAAGGACAGCAAAATATTTTTGTTCCTGCTTGCTGTGAAACTATTCTTTCTGAAAGAGAGTTTTATTCCACTGTACTTAGACTATCGGCCCCTCCATCACGAAACCCCCTTAATATTCGTGATCGTGCAACTGAAGATGCGCAGAAATTACTGTGGTCGATCGTCATTGTGTCAAATCCCGATGTTTCGTGAAAAAAAATTTCATTCTGGGAGTAAAGAGCATGTCCGCCGAATTACAAATGCTAATTTAGAAACTTTGCCAAATAACGAGCGTTAAATGACCAACGTTGCTGAATAACAAGTGTTAAATGACCAATGTTGCTGAATAACAAGTGTTAAATCATCAATGTTGCCAAATAACAAGTGTCGCCGCTGTGGTGGTCGGCTGAAGTTGGGTTTCTGTGGTTCCTCCAACTTCAAGGCGCGAATGCGAGCCGATCTCCCCTTAAGAAGTCTCGCCACATAGAGCGACAGACCTACAAACAGTACAAATGAAATTCAATCATAACACATCACTTCTGAAATGTAGATAGTGACACTGAAAAATCAAACAACACTACATACGCACTCAGACTGTTAGGTACACACAGTTAACTTCCATCACTACTCATTAGGTTGTAAATCGTCCATAGATGGTGATAGACCTGAGTTGAGCTTGGTTTGAAAGAAAGAATAATGAGTGTCAGATTGCCAATCTTGCCAAACAATGAGTGCTGAATTGCCAAACATGGTGTTGATTCCTCAGAATTTCTCACCCATTTTGCAACAATTTCTTTCAGAGTAAAAAAAAATTGAAAGCGTATAGAAAATTTTTAGCTCATTTGAAGTGCTTCTGTTCCAGACAGCAAATAGTGCCCTCAGTAGGCAAAAATCATCTTAAATAGACTGGTGTGAATAATTTAAACATTAACAAATGCGAGTCAGTGTCCATTTAAAAAAAAAAAGTCTCCACTGGAAGCAGCAGAAATTACTGTAGTTGATCGTCATTGCGTTAAATCCTGATGTTTCGTGAAAAAAAGAATTATTCCGGGAGTGAAAATAGCATTTCCGCCGAATTATGATTGCTAATTTAGAAACTTTGCTGAATAATGAGTGTTAAATCGCGAAATAACGAGTAAGATCGCCAATCTCGCCAAATAATGAGTGCTGAATCGCCAACCATCATGTTGATTCTTCCGAAAAATCTCTCCCATTTTGCAACAATTTCTTTCTGAGTATAAACAAATTGAAAATTTGATATAGAAAATTTATATCTATAAAGACTAGAAAATGTTTAGCCCATTTGAAGGGCTGTTGTTCCAGACAGCAAATAGTGCCCTCAGTAAGCAAAAATCATGTTAAATAGACTGGTGCGAAAAATTTTATGACGGCTGCTCTTTCAAACAAGGTGTCAAAAGCCTGAAACACAAAAAACAAGCTGATGAAAAGATGTTTGATAACAAAAGACAGTGCAGTTCTATTTTGAAAAGGGGTGAGGGTTAACGAAAATATTGCTAATTTCGCTGCTCCAATTTATAAATATCTGCTCTGAATCCTATATTTTGCTGCTCCAAAACTGCTCTGAATCCTGAATTTTGCTGCTCCAAAGCTGCTCTGCCACTTCCCACCCCTGTATTGTACGAATAAATAACATTTTTGATGAGTGGTCATATAAACATTCGAATCAATATTTTCATCAAATTTTTTGGTATTGAGAAATACGAGTCCATTCAAAGAAAAATTGTGATAATTTCAGTTTCATATTGAATTTGATGCGAATTTTAGAAACCAAAATTTATTGTTCCACTATGAACTGTAGTTCATAATCTTGGAAGTATCAGTTCCTCACCTCACAAGCACCATTTGGGAGAAGTTTGAAGGAAAACAAGTAACAGTATATGATCTAAAGTAATTTCAAAATCAGTGAATATCAAATGATCACCAAAAAATCCCACAAAAACCAAATGAAGTAACTCCAGGTTTTAACAAAATATGTTCAGCATACGAGTATTAAATTGCTTCACGTGGCAGCTTTAATTTCTTGATCTATTTCTATACTTCTTTACATATGGCGAGTAGGTGCATGAAATGAATAAATTATATTTTTATGGCATTAATATTATATAGTTATGAAAAATATTTGATTAAAATTTGATTTAATCAATTAAATTTTTTGGTTAGCCAGTTAAAAATTTTAATCGATTCCCAGCCTTAGTATATTTTCTAACGTGTGGATCTGATAATGGGCTGAAATCATTGTCAATAGAGATGAGATTATATATATATATATATGTTTTATCTATAAATAATTTGTTCTATGTTTTATTTATAAATAATTTGTTCTCATCTGATCAATTTTTCTTCTAGGTGTATCACAAAGTGAATAAAATAAGACTGTTCATGTGTGAAAACATCTTTTCTTAGTCTTTTTTCCTCTGTAATTCAGCAAGGCAAGTGCTGTTTTACATGACTGAGCACTGCATCTGTGGAAGTCACTGGTGCCATTGTTTCCATGAACAGTTTTAAGTGTCTTTTTTCCTTCATTCCTGAGATATGTGCATTATTCAGTCGTGCAGAATGCTGTGATTGGATGTAGATGTTACTAAGCATTTGTTTTGTAAAAAGACTTTTCATTCTTGTTGTTGTGAATGTCCATAAATTAAATTTGGATTGTACACATATTTATGCACGTTTAGGTTAGATTTCCTATATTGAACTAGGAAATCAAAATACCATTACTTTAGTCATTTGAGGTGGGAATGAAATATAAGGCTGTATAGGTGTGTATTTTATCGGTTTGGTGGCATTATATTTTCTGTAATTGTAAGTAACAATTTGAAGAGTGAGTGCTGCTCAAAATTTGTTCCACACTTGAGATGATTATTGTATATATACAGTGTTTTCATAGCGCTGGAGAACATTCTTTAATGTTTAAGTGCATTTTTTTTCTTCTAAAGGGTTTTTTTCCTGTGATTTTTCTGGCACTTACTTAGCATCCAAGTCACAAATCAGTTCTAATTGTAACAATAAAAATTATGATGTATGAGTGGCATATGCTGCCAAGTGGTGGTTAAAATGTTTCAAGTATTAATAATTTTTTCTTTTTAATTCCTTTAATTCCTCTGCAAACCCGACATTTTTGCCTTTGAGGCATCACAAAGAATGTTGAACGTTCATTGTTTTAATCCTAAACTTTTTTGTTAGTTCAAGTATCAATGAACTGAGGTTTTATATATTAAAAGCTGACAATCTTTTATATTTTTACTAATGGTGCTAATATAATGAATTTCAAGTCAGCAAAGGGAAAAAAATTCATGGAAATATATTTAGATGGAAAATGAAGTACATAGTTATACATACACACGAAAGTGTTATACTAGTAGTGATCACACTACAACACTGTATGCTCTAAGTTTGAGGCTTCTTGTAAAAAGTTTGTACATATAAATACATATATATAAGTATATATATGTAGCATAATTTGGAACATCTCTTTGTAATCTAATTTTGTGTATTATATGTCCTTTGAATATGTCTAGAGAGATGGTTCTGTAGGGCGTAGTTTTATTTGAATTTATATGAATTTTTTTATTTTGACATACCTTGTTCAATTTATGTGATGTGCTGTAATTTTTGTTTGTCTTGCACAATTGATTTCTGATTTGCTTGTTCTTTAACTGTAGTTTTTTTACCTGATAATTCATTAACAAATGTCTCTTTTTATAGATGCTTATTAATATGTTTCTCTAGGTAGCCAAAGTATTCAGCAGAATTAGGCACATGAAAATTATAACATTTTTAAATGAGGTGATTATTACCTAAAAGCTATTAGTTTCCACTCACAATATTTGGTTGAGCATGACCTTTTCTTTCAAAATGAAGGTAATTATAATGAACATTTAAATTTACGCTCAACACTGCTTCAGCAATATTTCAATATTGGCACAAAAACTTGCATAAATTGCTCATATATGCATAACTGGGGAAGACTCAGATAATTTATAATTAAGATAGATTATGCGAAAGTTAAAGATAATTGACAATTAAAGAATTTGTTGATAATTATTTGTACCCTATTTTGATTTAGAGCATGAAAATGACTATGAAGGGTATGATGATTGGAGTTTGTTTCTATTATGCAATATAATATAACATACAAATGCCACAACAGGCAAATTGATGAACAAGGTGGCTGAATGGATAAAGAAAAATACCCATACAAATACAAATGTCCAATTGTTTTCTGTATTTTAATTTTGAAAATTCCCGTAATAAATTACAAAATTTTGGGCAGAGTTGGAACTCAACAACTGTTAAGTGCAGTATGTTGATATTCTAGTTACATGCTGAAAATATTGTGTTATAGAGCAATATTATCTGTGAACACAAATGTAATTCAGCAGTTTATTTATATTTGACCATTTAATTCTTTAATGTACATACATACTATAAAATTATCCATGCACATATATATCTTTCAAACTGTGATTCAGTGTTCAGTCCCAAAGCAGAATGTTTTGCATTTGTTCAGCAACCAGCCCTCGGCTGACTGAAAATGTTCCGAGATAAAAATTCCCATAATAGTCAAGAAAATATGAGGTGTTCTTTTTTCCTTATTTTCTTAAAATTTTTCGAGATTGTTTTGCAGCTCCACTGATTGTTCAGGGATGTACTTTGCAGTTATCTGTACATTCTGGTTTTTTTTGGGGATGTTCAGTTTATTTTAACGTGATGAAAAATGAAAGTACTGACATATTCTATGTATGGAATTTCTAATATATATCCTGGAAAAAATTTTCACCTTGATCAATGCAAGATAGATTTAATTTCACAAAATATTGTATTGAATAATGCTAAAATTTTTGTAAATAATGTGAGACATTCCAAAAGATTGTGTATGAGAAAGAGTAATAATTCCACTAATGGCTTTAATTGTAACCAGTATACGTCAAACATAGTTTTATTAATTTGTAAGTTTGTTTTTAATGTCATGATTAAGTTTGGAAGGAGAGATCACAGAATTGTGTTTTCTAAACTATATATTTACATTTATACTCAATTTGAGATTCTTTTTGATAAAAGCACACCATGTAATCATGAAAATCAAAAATGATCATATTTCTTATTTAGCTAAAGAATCTTGGAATAAAGATAATGTTGGCATAAACATTGAATTTACGAAATAGGTTCTCAATAATTAAATGGGAATCTATAACTGGAGGAGGTTTTTAACATACCAAAAACAAAATATACATAATATAATTGCTACTTAATACATTCAGCTTTTACATTCTCTGTTGAAATGTATGTTATGTGTAACATGTATAATTTAATGAAGTACTTAAAACTGGTTTCTTAGTAATATAGTTCCAGAATAGGAGCCACCAAATATCATCTACTGTTTTCTGTCGAATACTTGAAAATAGAAATTCAAAATTCTGAGGTTTTAGTTCATACTATGTTCAGACTTTTTTTTTGAAGTTATAATTTTCCCAACTTTTGGTAAGTTGTGTATTTGTATAATATAATTTAGAGACAGATGATTGTCATGAATTACCATTTCTTGTTATGCAAAAATTTGTCTCATTTCTCCATAATTATTTTTCTGACTATAAAGTATGAAAGATTGGGTACTAAGTGAAGATGGATGAAGTTTGGTAAGAAAATTCACATGTGTGGCCCCTGTGGGGAATTCAATAATCAACCTCTCACAGTCTGAGTGAGTGCTCTACCATCAAGCTACTGAAGTCTGTTACTTCCTTCCCTTAGAGCAGAGGTCTTCAACCTCTTTCCAGTCACGAGCACGGCCTGTACCCATGATGAAAAGAAGAGCACCCTTATGGCAAGTTTAACATACGAATGCATGAAATCAGGATGATTTCAATCCTTGAATACAATTTTTACAAGGTATTTTAATTGGAACATTGATCGAGTGCTCGCGAGCACAAAATTGAATGAGCACTGAGCACTTCAGGGAGCACCGGGTTGAAGATGCCTTCCTTAGAGTGTGTAATGAATAGGACTCTGCATGGACAGCCTTCTGACTCATAAGATAACATCTTTAACAACATTAGCCCATAAATGGCTAACGCTACATATCGAGCAAAATGATGTCTCTTTCTTCTGCCATCTAGAGGCTATTGTCGTTAAAACTCTATTAGCTGAGTCAGGCGTCCGTCCATGCTCAATCCTAATCAACGCACATATATGCTCTAAGGCAGCAGTTCTCCACCATTTTGACTCGCAGAGCTCTTTCTGGTATATAATTTCTATGGTGGAGTCCCGTAGGCCTATTTTTTATTTATTCATCAAAGTTACTGATTTGTTTTTCTTATTTAAAAATAAAATTATTTCTGTCAAATTTACTGTTTTTCTTTTATTTTCCTCGAGTAGGCACAGAGGGTGTATGGTGCACTGGTGGAGAACTGCTTCCTTACAGGCAAAACATTTTTGACCCTCTGTAGCTTAATGGTAGACCCCCCTGGACCGCAAAAGAGGTTTGTGGTTCGATTCCCTGCAGAGGTATGTGAGTTTTCAAACTTCATCCATCTCTGCTTGATATCCAGTCTTTGATACTTTATATGAACAACCGAAGAGTGACGTAGTTTCTCTATATTACCTAATCATTCTCAGGCAGTGGTTTCCAATATTTTATATGCCTAAGGGTGCATGTGATTTTTTTTTTTTTTTTTGTGGGAGTTGTACAAACTAGTGTTTGATTTATTGTTCAAAATGGCTATTTCATTAACTGCATGAATGTTGCATAGCAACTTGTTAATCATTCCTGGGTGCTAATTAAAGGCTTAATAGCACTATGGTGACTGTTGGCACCATTGCTCTAAGGTTTTCAAACTCATCTGTTCTTGGTGTTCTTATTTTAGTTTCAACAGTTCATCATTCAGTGATTGCCAAAGCCTTATCTTCCAAAGACATGACTAGCAATTTTTCATTTGTTTTGGTAATTTATTTTAACAATTTATAGCTTCCCCTGTATCTTAAGATCTTTTATTAATGACTTCATCTTTACTTTGAATCCGTAGCATTATCGTGTGCACCAAGTAAATTTCTTTTATTTTTGTTGGTTTTACAATCGTATAGCAATGTTGACCATATAAAGTATTTTTGTAGTCTTTTCTTCACAATGGTGCTTAAATTTCTTAGAAGTTCCTTGTCCCAAAAAGTACATTTTTTGCCATTGCTGTTTCTGCTTTGATTTCTTGCATAATTTATGGTAATGAGTCTAGTTGCTCAATTTCATTACTTTCAATGTAAATTTTTCATTGTTTAATGGTATCGTGACTACAAGACTTTTGACACTTTTTTTATAAATTTTTAATCCATACTGATTTCCCAGTTTGGTAATATTCAACTATTCACCTCGTAATTATTGCAATATTGATAATGTTGAAATTCTATTTGATTTTTACTCTTAATTAATGGAAGAGCTTATGCATATTACCCTTAATTGTAGATATTAAAGATGACCACCGATACACTTGTCTTCATCCAAAGTTTGTCTATTCATTTTGACATTTTATTTTTTTTTATTTGAGGGATTGGTGAGGGGGGGGGGGGTCTGCCAGTTTCTGGTGAAAAGTCTTTATTCTGCCCCATCTAATATTTGCTCTTCAAAGATTCTGAAGAGTTTGTTTTGCTCAATTCTTCGAAATCTTTTTTGAAATATTACTAACATAAATATTTGTATATTTCATTACAGTTAGTACATTTATTTATGTAATATAGAGGTTAGTTCTTTTTTGTTCTTGTTTTTTTCAATTTTTTTTACGTTAAAACCTACCCTTCTGTGTCCTTCTCCACCTGAAGTGACGATTTTTTAATAGTCTTTATTTCCAATTGATGTGGCACTGTCCAGTCATATGATGAACTGAAGCATACCGGTGAGCAACCAAATCATATGGGTTCAAGTTATACATCTTGGAAAGATTCTGTGATGTAAGATAAAGATTGATATATTGTTAAAGGACATGGAAAGGTTTTAGATAAATTTTCTCTTTTAGACAGACAGCTGTTAGCCAAGGATAAGAGTTCTCTATACCCTTATTTTGGAATCATACTTTGCCTTCTAGGCGGATTGTCAATAGGACTAAGCACTCTGACTACCTTTGTTCTAAGCTTCAAGCGGCTTAAATGCACTTTGTCATGCTGCTGCCTCAAGTATGTATTTGTGGCTTTTTATGGAGTTTAGACATACTTAGCTAATCATCATATTTGATTTTCCTCAAGCTACAGATGGGGTTTGCTTAAGACTAAATACTAAAAAGGTCGTGTTTCAAAGCAGTCAGCCCTGCCAGCTTCAATATACAGGGTTGCATAGCTAACAGCACACACTGCAAATTACTGGCAAACCATTGATCCTAGAGGCATACTTCCGTCAGATAAGTTATGAATGTTGCAAGTTGTATAGTTATTAAAATAATTAAAATTCACTTTTTATACAGACACCCTGTGCTCAAAAACCCAATTAAAAAGTTGTTGCCCTGTTTCTCCAGAGGTAAAAAAGAATGGAAAATTTCACGTTTCTACACTATTCCACAAATATTGTTGACATGCTTCAAGGAAGCAGATATTTTCTGGACTTCATGCAAAGGTGAACTCAGAAAGAAAAGCCATCCGCTCTCCGTCGGAACTTGAACTCTGGCCCTCTTGCATTCCAGGCAAGCATGCTATCAATCTACTTGACTTACGTCATTTTGTACCAACCTAGGGAGCTATCATCTACATCACTGGAGACATTACCCTGCTTTCCTTATTTCATGCACTGTGGTGCAAGATGCTTTAGTTCAGAGAACATGATATGTGAAATACTTAAATAATTTTGATTACTTGAACATGGTTCACTACAATATTATATACATCACACTAAGATAAATTTACATTAGTGACAACACTCATATTAAATTCTTTGTTGATGACAGAAAAGGTATTCAAAATAATACATATATACACAGGGTTCATAGGTAATGGCATGGGTTTTTACTTTCGAATCATTGACCCTAGAGGCATACTTCCAATTAGAAAAAGTATCAAAATCACGTTTAATACTGATATGTCATTTATGTTGCAATGGGTTGTATAGCTGTTAAAATAAAAATGTTAACTTTTTATACAAACACCCTGTGCTCAAAAACCAAGTTAGAAAGTTGTTGCCCAGTCTCTCCTGATGCCAAAAAAACCACATTTCTAAGTGCAGTATTTGCTGAGATATTCAAATTCAAGGAAGAGTGAGAAAAGTTGGGAAAAAAATGGCATTAAATGCTAGTAAAATGAATTACCTGTATTTAAATATATGTGTGTGATCAGCACCTATTCCCAAGAGATCTTTATGATCTGTCCAGGGAATTTGTTAGTGTTAGTAGACATCCATGCCCGAACCAGGATTGGAACCCAGACCTGCATGGTCAGAAGCTAGCTCCCTAACCACTGGACTGCCAGGCAGCATAACACTTTTTTCCAAACTTTCTTCCCTTTTAAGACTAACTTTAGTGCTTGTGAAGATATGTTAAATATTATTTGAATTTGTAAATTTTATTTTCTGAGCATATTTTAAACACGTTTGTTTTTTAATCATGAAAATTGCGTTAAAAAAAATTCTCAAAAGTCATGTATCCCTACATTTCTTTCAAATGTGTGTCTTAGTAAAAAACATTTTAAGAAAATAAATAAATTTGAAAAATTATTCAGTGACTTAATAGATGAATGAATTTGTGTTTACCCATTGCTTTTATGGAAACTGTTTTTGTTGATTTTTCAAATGCACTAATACTTGGGGTCAAAATGGCACCACGACACCAGTTATGCACAAAATTTTCACAACGCCAGTTCAGGATTAAGATTTCATAAAAAGTGAAGTCACTACCAGGATACTACCCAATCATAGCGATTTGAAAGAATCTCAACATATTTAAAAGTTAGAAAAATAAATGCAATACAGTGAGAAAACCTTTATAGAAGATGGTCAAATGTGACCTACGTTGCATACATGAGAGAGAATGGATGAGAGTTGGCTGGGATGAAGTGACAGAAGAAACAAAAAATTCTGAAACGCAAAAATAAGTTTAGATGCAACATCACGTGATGCAAGTTCAAACCATACTTTACAAACAAGAGTTTCCTACACTTTTTTGTTCTACCGCCCACTTCATCAGAAATTTTTTCTTTATCGACGCCCCCCCCCCCCCCAAACCTAACTTAAGCATAAACATAGTAGCATATGTTAAATTTATAGTTTCTATCACCCTTCTGGACCATTCTGTTGCCTACTTTGAGAAATCCTGGTTCAAACAAAATAACAAATTTCTTCTACTCAATGTCTACATTTGGGTTTCAAACCAAGATTCATACATTGCATTTTTTGTCTTTTTAATGCACATTTAAATTAGAAATTTGGTTGTGTATTTATTTCACACATCTTTGTATTGTCTGTACCTGGCTAGAGGAGCTGCCTGAGATGTGATTTTATCTCATTCTTTCAAGTCTAAAACACAATCCTTGCAAACAACAATACTATATGTTGATCGCACAGATCTTGCATACAATTCACTGACAGCACTGTCCTCATACTCGACCTTGGCACGATAGCCTAGGTCAATAAGATACTCGTCTGACATACCAAGGGATGTGTAGAGGTGTTTTCTGACACATGGGTACAACAGAAACGGCAGCATGACCACAGAAAAAGATTGCTACTGCAGGGAGTCCCACATCAAGGGGTTATTGCACCAACCCCTTGGTGAGTGTAAAAAAGGCTGCTGTTCAGAGTAGCCAATAAATTGTAGGCCCTGATCTAATTAGCCATCGTGTGCTCATACTCAACCTCAGATATCTAATGTTTTATGATTAATTTGATACCGTGGTGAAGATGCCTGTTATAGAGGGAGGAAAAAAATCTTACATTTGTCAAACATGAGTAAACAACTTGCTTGAAATTAAATTATTTTTTTTTTAAATTCTTAAACTGGCATTGCTCATCTTGCCTTCTCTTGAGAAAGAAATGCATCTGGACCATCCTATTTTCAGTACAAATCACCTTTCTCCACACCTATACTTTATCTGTTTAAAAAAAGAAATTTAATATCAGAGTGGTTTTCAAAAGGTTGTCAAGAGGCTGCTAAGGAGTGCAAGGGATACATTTCAGAAAATATAGCAAGCAGCTATGGGGTCTTCAGTTTCCTTAATATTTCTAATGAGTTTTTGGGTAAGTGATAATTTTTCCCCCAACATGGCCGTCTTCAATCACCTGCTAGATCTCTTCATTGAGACAGAGTGGTGGGACATGATCTGATTATGTAGGAGGAGAGTAAGTGATAATTGAAAAACACTGCTGTAGATAATATGTATTGGTCTTTAATCCACATCAAGAAATTCTGTTTGTATTAACCATGTAATCCAGAGTTACTAGGTTGGAATATTTTTAGAATGAGTTATCACTATTTTATAGCCATGTGTGACTATTCATATTTAGTTGAATCCTTGTAGCAGTGCTTATATCAGTGTATCAATCAAATTCTTTTTTCGAAGTGCTTCCTTGAGAGTTGATCTGTGATTGACCCAGTTTCCCTCTCTTCATGTATTTTTTCATTAAAACAAATGTCTGTTTGGTGATCTCTAGCTCACTTTTGTGATTCCATGCTAATCTACATCAGTTCTTTATCATTCATTATTTGAAATATAAATTTGCTCACTTTGTATACATATGGTTTTTGCAATACTCGGGGAAAAAAAAAAAGCATTAGCAAAGGGGGAAGGTAACTTTTTCTTTTTCATCCTAAGAATTTGAGATTCTTCAAATTTTCTGTTTTTCTCACAATATCACTCGTATGTATTTCTTACTTCCCTGTGTTTTCTCCTTTATATTTACAACCTAAAAAAAAAATGTACACAAGGTGGTTAAAATTAAACTTATGCTATACTAAGACTTGTGTAGAGCCTTTTCTGTTTGAAGTATTTCCTTGAAACTTGACGTACATTATACGGACCATGGGGGGGGGGGGAATAGTTCAAATTTTCACCATCAGGTGTAAAAGTGGCACAAGGAATGCAAATCGGAACCATAAAACTTTTTTAATCAGAGCATTTTTTCAATGTGTATTCCATCTATCCCGATCACACGTTCAAAGCAAGTTATAGCATGCTTAACAGTTGTGGTAAGGGTTTTTAAGGAATTATAGCAAGTGGGGTTATTATGTTTGCTTTTAATTTCAGCTGTCTTTATGCTTCTTCCATATACATGATCTTTCAGGAATTTGTCTTGAAAACAAGGCCAGTCATTTAGAAAACTTCTCGAAATCACCCGAATATCTCCAAAGTGAGAATGAGGCAGTTCCTTCTCTAGTCGGCCAATATGGGTTGTTTCACCATCTTGCATAATGACAGTGGTTTCCAGACATTTTCATTCTTGTAAGGCAGGAATACAAATACAAGGCCACAACAGGCAAAATGTTCAACTAGGTGGCTGAGAAAAAAATGCCCATAACAAGTATGGATGTCATATATTACTAAAATACAGCAACCAAATTAAAAATGCAATCAAAAAAATTATAAACAATATATATATACACACATGATAAAATGTTACACATTGCCCATAAAATGTATTTATGGTTGTCTTATTCTAAGTATGGATGGCTTCTCAATTTACCCCAACATGTTTATTGTATTTCTTTTTAAACGTGTCACACTTGTGTTAAATTTACTACCCACGGGGGTAAGCTATTCCATTTATTAACAACCCTCTTAGAGAAAAATTCCCTGAGACACCATAAGCTTGCATTGTCCCTTACCAATCGATATTGATGTCCCCTTGTAAAAGCAGTCTATTTACGGTGTACTAATAATTCATGGTCCATCCTGTTGAAAATTTTGAACACTTCGATCATATCTCCCAGACACCTGCGGTCATCCAATGTAAACATATTTAAAAAATGAAGTCTCTCTTCATAACTCAAGCCCCATATGCCAATAAGGTCATGCATAGCTCTTCTCTGCACCCCTTCAACCAAGGGGGGAATAACTTGCTATTGCAGAAATTCTCAGTAACAGACACTTGTAACGAAACACCTTTCAGGGCCTTGGGGAGAGAACTCCTCCAAACTCATATTTGAACAAGTGAATGCTGTGATTAAATGAAGTTTTGTTTCCAATTTGTTTCTTCATGCGCCATATTTTCACCTGATAGTGGAAATTTGAACTATATTTCTTATTGCTGTTTTCTTTCTCCCTATGACCCTAACATATGTGTTTGGTGAATGGGATAAATTAATGGTTATGTATAATCACCAGATTTATCACATTTACTATAACATGTATACCAGGTTTCAACAAAATACGTTGAATAGAATAGGCTCTTCATAGGTCTGAGTATGGTCAACAGTGACATGACCACAGAAATAGATTGCTACTGCCGGGAGTCTCACACTGAGGTGTTAGCGCATCAACCGCTTGGTGAGTATTGGAATTGCCAATAATTGTTGGTCTCGGTCTAATTAGCTTTCTTGTGCAGAAAATTACTGTAGTGCAACAAAAATGATCAATGAATTGAGTATGGTCAGTTTAATTATTACTATAATCCCCCTGTAGTTTGGATCTAATTTATTTTGTGTTGTAGATGTCTTTGTAAAACATAATAAATACCCCCTCCCATTCAGGTAATCTGTAGCACACCTTAGTAATTCTTAAATGGTTTATATATACATCCAGTTTTACTCTTATTTATTATAGTTGCAAAGATAACTTTTTCACATACCAATACATATTGAAATTCTGAAGTTGACAATTTTTCACTTTAAATCGCTTCACATTTTCTGGGCAGTTTCCGTATTTCATAGATTGTAGGTGAATATATCGACATAATTTGTAGTCAGTTTATTATGTCAGGTGTTTGTTTTTCTTTATGGTTGAATTAGTTTTTAATACATTGCTCTCATCAAGCTATGTTGAAAAGGATTGATTTTGTACCCGACAGAAGATGAGAAAACATCTTTTTTTGATCAGCAGTTTTTTGGTTTATCATGTTCATAATTTGTTTGAAAAGATGATAGACAAAATTTCTAACTTTTATTGTCAGTGGGATACTTTTTTTTAAAATTTTTTCTTGAAGTTTAAAAAACAAAACACACATTCTCATGATGTAATTGTATTAGGTCCAAACTGCCCCCCCCCCACTTCTAATATTTTTAAGAATAACTATTTTGAACAAAAACAATATACGAAAAATTGACACGTTTTTAAGACAAAATTTAATTGGTCGAATGGTCAACGTGTTTCAGCTCTACAATGGACAGCCGTCATCAGGACCTTATGGTTAGAAATCACACAAATGAGTCGTGGAGGGGTGATGTTTATGTCTGGTCGTCCGGAGAGTTCGCTTTTGTATTTGCTGAGTCCGGGTGGTCTTTGGATGCAAATTGGGGCGCCATCTGTTGCAAAGTGTTGAAAATTCTGTCTCGACTGAGGTTAATAAAACCTGTCCAAGCTGACAAAACCTGAGGACCAAACTTTCGGTTTTTTAAAAATTATGTGCATTGATAACCTTTAAATATAATTAATATTTGTATGAAAAAAAATTTCTTTGAGTTGATGGTCAATGGTTAACCATCTGTGCATACCCTAAATCAGAGCATACCACCATGTTAATTACATGGGCAGTTCTGTGCAGTCAATTTCCAAATGTAGAAGTTATGTTTGAGTAAAAATATAGGTTTGAATGATTGTTATAGAAATTGTCTTTTGATATAATGTAAGATAAATATTGTTGAGTAAATAAAAGGCATCTTTTTCTCATTCAATACAAAATTGATTTTGCATGTGGCAAGATGTAAAGGAATTGATGTTATAATTTATAAGTTACCCTGTTTTTAAGACGATAATCATTGAAAAGTTTTCTCATTCATCATGGGTGGCTGTTTTTCCTTTAAAAAAAGGAGTTTTAAATAATTCTTTGACATTAAAATGTGTATAGTATCTCCAAGTTCAAAATGTAGCTTATATAATAAACACAATGTTGATGAAGAAAAGGGAAGTGTTTATTCATTTATAATGTCCTTGTGATGTTACATTCGTTTCTTTTTTTTTCCAATTTGACCAAATTATCAGCAGTTTATGGATGTAAGTAGTATTGAATGCATTTATTTTTATGTGTATTTCTAAACTTCATGTGCAAATATTGTTTGTAGTTTCTCTGTATGGTAATAAAAATGTAAAATTTTTCAGCATGCATGGTTCAAAATGTCCAATTCTGTTATAATGCTGTTCTTAATTGTAGCTTCAAAGTATGTATTTACATCTTCCTTCCTTCACTGAGTCCATGTTTTTGCAGTTGTTATGTATATTCATTCTAGTGTATACTAAGATATGTATAAGCAGTTATGTATCAATACGCTGCATTCATTGTACTATCTGACTGTTTACTTGGAACTTTCATAATTTAAAACTTTTTACATGTATGCTTATTCATTGCATGCTGTTACACATTTTCTAGTCTTAAAAGTATATATTTCCCCCCCCAGGTTTATGTAACAAGGTTTTTTTTATATGCCCATTAAATTTTTTTTAGATATTTGATTGGAAAATGAAGCCTCTGTTGCATGTGTAACAAAATGACTCTTTTAAGATCTGCAAATGATTCATTTAATTTGGAATATTTTTTTAACTTCATAGTGAATATCTGAACATTATTTGTTAAATAGGAGAACCAATTGTTTGCCTTGATTTTTTTTTTTTTTAATCAGGGCTTAATTTTATTTCAATTATAAAATAAATTAAATCTTGCAAATATTAGGATTTCCTCCCATAAGTTTCGTTTATTGAAGCTGTAAAAATTTTATTTTGTTCCAAGTTGAAATTTAAGCTGTCGCAATGTGTATTTGTTGAATATATTGAAAATCATGTAATTATGCATGGTTTAAATCTATTCTTCTTTGGCTGTGTATCAGCGTATCTTATGTGATGTAAATCAAATGAAATAAAAGTTGTCCAATATGTATTTATTCTTGTTGTATTAACCCCTTTTTTTCAATATACATGCTAACATTCATTATTTTTACTGACAAAAAAAAAAAAAAAAAATCGAAACACATGATAGAACACTATTATTTTTTAATAGTACGACTTTTTTTAGAAAACATTTGTGGCAATAGCAGTTCATAGAAAATACAGTGAAATCTGTATAGTGATACTCTAGGGACCAGAGAAAATATCGTAAAGGGATTATCGTTGTACCGAGTATTATTGTAGTGAGTTTTCGTTGTAGCGCAGTAAGTCTTCATTTACTGTTCCTTGAATATCTTCAGCATATAAAATGAATTTTTCAGTACAGTATTTTATTAAAATTTTACATAACACTGATTTGAGTATTTTTATTCCCTGGAGAGCTGATCCGATTTTTTTTAAAAATTCCTATTTTAAAGTTTGGCTGAAAGAATGTGCAAGGCATCTAATTGAAATCGTTAATAAGAATTTATTAATTTTCCACTGAAATTTAATATTAGTTTCCTCAAAACTTGAGAATAACATCTCAAGTATTTCTTGCGTATGGATTTATCTCTGAAAATATAATAGTGTTAACATGTGGGGCACTTCTTACTAGCTGCTGCTTTTGTGAAGGTGTCTGGCAACGTTCCTTCTGAACCCACACCCGCTGCGCTACCCGACACGGCGGCGTGAAAAAACCGATAGCGGCTCAAAACAGCAGGGGAGAGCCCCAAAGCAGAATGTTTTGTGTTCTGCCACGAGCCCTCAGCTGACTATGTTCTGCGGTAAAAATTCGCATATACATAATAGCGTTTTTCTACACTTTTCTTAAAATTCTTCCTGGTTGTTCTGCGACGTACGTCGCACTTTTCGGCATGTTCTGCTTTCGGGGGGGGGGGGGGAAGAGTAGAACAACTTTGAACGGAATGTTTAAGTGGTCGAGCAGTTTGTTCCATGTGTAGTGCGCGCTAGTCGCGATCACTGCACCAGACAGCGATGCGTGTCCGAAGAAAATTTCGTCCAAATAGAATGCGCACGAATGAGTCAGTTTCTTTGATGTACCGACTCCCAATAGATCACTAACTTTCCGACGAGAGAGAGGATTTGCGATTTTGTGCTGTTCACCGTTCACATCGACCGTGCTGTGCGGAGCTGCACCTCAAAAACCGGTTCTCTTCTGCGCAGCGCTGCGGTTGTGGACCCCGCTTTAGTTGTGCGCAACCGCACATGCAGAGTTTTTGCCGCGTCGAATAAATTCAGTACATCGCATGCAGAGGCATGTTTTTCGTTCCGCGCAGGTGTCATAAGTTAAAGGCAGTGTAATAACAGGTCTGCGCAGATAAAAATAAGACACGTGTTGGTTTCTCTTTGCACATTGAAGGACCAGGCACACATCAAGCTTTGTATCCTATGGGGTGGATGCACGTGTCTCGAAAAGTTAAGGGAAGGCGTTAAAATGAAACATGAGGTATTAGGTTCAAGTGAAAAGGAATTTTTTTTAACAATAAGCCATAGCTTGAGCTATACAGCCGTATGTCAAATTTTTTTTTTAACATGCTAATCGGTGGGACAAAATACCACTAGACTTTGTTTAGCGCACTAGTAAAGAGCAAAAATGATCACTAGTGGGATATAACCTACTTCTATCGGTGCGACTTTCGTAATACTTCACATATTTTTGAAATCACTTCGGCACTTTTCGGGGTTTTCTACCACCGTGTGAAATCGCTAAACGGTAGCTCCATAGCTGGTTTGCAGACGACTGCAAGAGGTTCCGAAGACCGCGTCATAATAAAGCTCAAATCAGAACGAGAAATATTGCAAGCATAGCTCTATTGATATCTTTGGTGTTTGACGTAGGGGGTCTTTTGGATGAGTGTTACATAAAAACTACTACCCCCTCCTATAGCGAAGTGAATTCTAAATGGTGTCATAAATATTGACACCAAGACAATGGTGTGAAAGATATATTAAAATTTCCAAGGTTACCGTGAACTTACGATAGTATTACAGGATTTATGAGGATATAAATGATTTAAATCGTGATCGAATTACATTTCTTGTCCTGAAAAGGTTTCTCCTAAATCTTATTAAATTACAAATATTAAGACGAAATGACGTTTTGTGGTGAGGGCTCCACCACTGTTGTACGCTAGAAACAAAAATAATTTATGATTTTTTTAAATAAAATCAAATCGGATTAGGCGTAAGGTACAATTAATTAAACTCTTCAAAACAAAAGAATTGAAATATCCTCGTGAATGTGTTTGTTGTTTCTTTTAAGCCGTGGGGTACCACACCAGCAGAACTCTGCAGAATTCCGCAACGCAAAAACCGGTTTTGTCTTGTGGCTACAAAAATCTACCATTCAAATCGCCAGCGCTGTGCTAACCACACCTCAAAACCGGTTTTGCGCTGTGGAATTCTGCAGAGTTTGCTAGTGTGAACCCGGTTTTAGATTCTAGAGAGAGATTTTTGGAATAAAATCGGATTTTCCCCTATGCGATGAAGTCAAGTAATTAATGTGAAATCAATTTTTTGAAGCCAGTCACCTCTATTTCAAGTAGGACCCTTGTAGCGGGAAGGGGGAATCTCCTATCCCGAAAATGATGGTAAGATTAATGATGGCTTCCTGCTTGTAATGCTCCAACCACTGATTTTCAAGATAATCTCTTTCTCCAGCCACGCATATAAATTTTTCGAATTTATATTGCCACCAAGTTAAATCCTTATTATAGGGAGTCGTACGACAAATTATTGAAAGAAATCGTTTTATTAATTGAAATAATGACACGGGATGTATGACATGTACGCAGAATAAAATGGTAATATCCGAGTAGCGTTCTGCATCGCGACAATGATTTTCTATGCATCGAGTTTCATTCAATTGAATATTACACAAACGACTGAAGTATTTCCAAACAAGATTGAATGGCCAAGGAATTGGGTCCGCTAATTGTGAATGGCTGTCAAATTATTCACCAGTCGATTCAATGTCGGTTTCAATCGATGTCAGTCGCAAATGTTGGTACAGACAACATATTCAAGATATGTAAAATGGACAAGTGAAGAGAATACATATACTACTACGGAAATCACAAATTTCCAAGGAAAAAAAAAAACCCAGAAAAGTTATTGTGTAAGAGATTGAATCACATTTAAGACATTGAATTCATTCTTTAAATTTTATTTTGTGGAAGAAATTATTTTTTGGTTAAGAAAAGTGAAATTTTGAATTTTTTTAAATTGCTTTTTTTTTTGGCGTTTTAAATAAACCGACTACCTTTCTTGTTCACTTTTCTATAAAATGGTACTGAAGTGAACTTTAATAAAAAATTTTTGATTTAAAATGTCCCAAAATGGTGAAAACAATAATAAATTTTGAACTACCTATGCCATTTTCTATGAATAAGTCATTTTATGTCAAATTTTAAGCAAAATTCATGTAATATTCCAAACACGATTGCAAAAAATGCTATGAATGGAATATTTCCAGTATATTCAGCTACACTAATGGTGCAGGTTACGAATCGAAATTTTAAGGATTGTATGGTATTCTCATAAGTAGAGCCTGGAAGTTCAGGCAAAATGTCATATATATAATATAATAATAAATATATATGCCTTTATTGTCTATTTTCAAACTTTGTTGGTAAAAATCCGTCTTGAAATTTTCATGTCATAAATGTGTGTGTACCTATTTAACATAGTTTTAAGTTTATTATAGGGTTTCAGAGGCCATAATTTGTAAAACTTGGATATTTTGGGGCATTGTGAACTTCAAAAAAGATAAATTGCTCTTTTTAAAATTTTCTACAACTCTTTAGACGCAAACAAGTTATCTGAGGGATTAGTGTTGCCATGTATTAACTTTCCTTTTGCCGGATCGTGTCAGATGTGAATGATTTTGTTTCAGATGAACGCAGCCGTGTTAGAAAAACAGAGCAAAAAAAAACAGAAAATTTAGTTTCTCCACATGCTTCACATATGTCTCGCTTAGGTGTTGTGCATGGACGGAGATACGGGGGGCGTGGGGGAGCATTGTCCCTCCCCCCCAGCGTCAAAGGTGCAGTTGACTAATCTAATGTATATATGCATATATGAATTGCCATCATCATCGTGCCCCCCCCCCCAGACTTCCAAGTCTATCTCCGCCCATGGTGTACGGCGGACCGATGATTGTCCCAAGAGGTCATGAATTGACGTCATGGTTCATACAAGGCGGTGTAGGGGCAGACGGGGCTTTGGGGGCCCATGCACTATAAATGCCCCACAAACAACCATGGCTATTTATTAAAGATACAGATTTAGTATTTGATTAAATTGATCAGAGTGGTCTCAAGGGCGTTTGACAGATGAGACCACACAGGGCCCCGCACTTAAAGGAGTCCCGCATACGTGATATTAAAAAGAAAGTTAATTTTTTTTTATAAAAATGGAACAAGATAGCCATGTTTCAATTATACAAATGATAATGATTATTCAAATAACACTGCAAGTCGGCTGGGTCGGCACAACACTGGTCGGCTGAAGTTGGTTTTCTGTGGTTCCCAATTTCAAGGCGCAAATGCGAGCCGATCTCCCCGTTAAAAAGTCTCGCCACAGAGAGCAACAGTCCTACAACGGTAAATCATTCAACCATAACACTTCACTCATAGTTAGTAAAACTGGGGGCAGATGACAGCACTACACATAACAAGCATTACACAGAAAACAAAACTTTACGTCAGGTTGCACTACACGTACACGCACATTCCCGCATGTAACGATTCGTTGGGGGGTTCCGCGGGGGGAAGGGTGTGGTGTAGCAATAGTAGGTAGGGGCTCGGGGATCCATGATGCAGCCACCTCGTTGGGCAATTTGCCTGTTGTGGCGTTGTATTTGTATTTGTATAAATAAACGAGAATTATTCGCAACTTGAGGGAGCCCCACAGATGATTTTCTCCATCGGCTCCGCGTCTAATTATGGTGGCCCAGGAATTGGCCTAATCCTGAGGGTCAACACTTTATTTTGGGCTTGAAATGAATTCAACTTGGATGACAATGCAGCTATTATAAACTATAATTAAAACATGACGGACTCAGTGCAACAATTTTTCAGCTATAGTATTTCGACCCCTAATACCTTTGTTTTCAGTTATTTTTCTGCTTTCCAAAAATTATAAATGTCTTTTTTTAGTGCCTATTTTAGGCATTTTTAGAGCCTTTTCGCCTGCCTATTTCGACCATTTTTAGTGCCTAAACTTCCGGGCTCTACTCATAAGCTACATTAACTTAATGTACATGTGGATTTTTTGAAATTTCATTCTACATATCGTGTATGAAACATTGCAATTAGACAAACACTTATGACAAACCTTAGATTTTCGTTCATAACCTTAACAATATATAGCAGAATATCATATGATGATGCATTGAATAGATCATGTTTCAAAAACACAGGTAAAATGTCAAAAAATAGTATTCTTCGTGAAACGCGTTTAAAGTTTTTATTCACTGTTTACTTGTATGTAAAAACGCAACACCAAAGTGGACGTAAATTCAGTTCTAAGCATCATATAAAAAAACAATGCCTGTTTGGAATAGTTTCACAAAAAATACGAATTTCATAAAAATAAATAAATTAATTAAAAAATAAAAATCGATATTTTTTCTTCCAAAATCACGTTTTTTCAACGTATTCGGATTCTATTTCCCCCCCCCCCCCCGGTTGTCGTTTTAAACGTAGATAAAACGTACCGCGTAGGATTAGAATGGCATTAATAATAGCAAAAATGCTATTAATAGAGTCAAAGCTTAAGAAGGGAGTTAAAATATTTTAGTGGCAGTGATGAAGTGCTCCTTTATATTAATGTTACCCCGTCATTGTTGTTGCCAATACGATGAATTGAAATTAAAAACCTTCTAAAGCTTATAATTAATTACTACTTAATGTGCATTTTAGATAATGAAGTTCAAGTGAAATTGTATTTCAATCTTTAGATGTGATTTGCGTTTAGTTTTTCTTTTTTGATTTTGGAAATGTTAATTCCGAAGAGAGGGAGAAGACAAAAATAAATCAATGTGAAGCTTATTTTCAGAGAAAGATGGCGCTGTGCGCTCACTTTTAAGTCTGACGAACAATTCAATTAAAAAAAACAGAAACGGATAGTATAAATATTTCTTTTACGTGGGCATTAATTAATTCAAAAATTATTATTGTGTTTTGTAACGGATGTGTTTCGATGGGGAAAGAAAAGCCCAGGTGTGGTTGGTAGTGAGTTATATGAAGAGAAATTAAATATACGGTACTGTGTGCCACTGAGGTCACTTCCTGGGACAGTCATGGTAGGGTTACCAGATTCGGAAACAGAGAAAGAAGGACGCCTGCACATGCGCACTCTCTGTGACGTCACTTTTCCCAATTTTTACAATAGATGGTGCCACTATAGTGACAAAAAAACACTAAGAACTTTATACAAATACAAAGGCTACAACCATGGCCCCCCCACAAGGGTGGGGCTGACAGGGCTCCAGGATGTGAGTGCCATGGCTGCAACAGACAAAATGCCCAACGAGGTGGCTGAAAAGAAAGACCACTATTTTCTATATTTCTGAATGGAAGAGCATTGCCCCCCAGTGTCAAAGGTGGAGTCGACTCATCTAATGTACAAGGCGTCCATGATTAAAAGATTCTATTTTAAAGTACCCTACAGGCGAAATCACTTATCAGAAAATTATGAAATTTTGTGGAGGGATTCATGAAGTGATGGGAATTTGTTTTGTTGGGAAAATTAGTTGTAAATGTCGCCACCAGAGGGCATTTTATTAAGAAATGACACATATAAGCCAACGTTTACAATTTTAAGAATTGTTAAACACTCACAATTGTTACTGCAAAAAAAAACACGTTCCACATGATGGCCATCATTTTCAGATACCATGTGAAATCACAAGATGACATGTTCCACAACTGACAGAAGTGTGTGTGGGGAAATATTCAGCACGTGGCGTGAAATGATGCCTTTAAGGTCAGGTAAAGTTCTTGGATTGTGACTACTTACCAGACGTTTTAAATGCCCACAAAACCAAAAATCGCATGGATTAATGTCCGGGGATCGGGGAGGCCATAGATTAGGGACGTGCCGGCTGATGACACATTCTTCTGTAAAATGTGTTTTAAGAACATCATTAACACACACTGCAATGTGTGGAGGAGCTCCGTCTCGCATAAAGATTGTGTCTGCAAGACAGTGACGTGCTTGCAGAGCCGGAACAATTTCGTTCTGTAACAGCAATGCATATCGTTTCCCGGTGATCGAACATATCACTGGACCTGTAGAACGTAACTCCTCGTAGAAGTAGGGACCGAGAATAAATGATGCAGTAAATCCACACCATACCGTCACTTTTGGTGAATGCAACGGAACCTCTAAGATAGCGTGCGGATTTTCTAGTTCCCGAATTGGGCAGTTGTGAGTATTGACTGCACCATCCAAGTAAAAATGCGCTTCGTCTGTCCAGAGGATATTCCAAGGCCATTCTGAACCGATCTCAACGCGAGCTAGAAACTGCAGTGAGAACCAGACTCGAGCGTCATAATCATGTGGAAGCAACCTCTGCACAAGTGAAAATTTGTACGGATAATATCGTATGATCTTATGGACAGTTGAACGTGGCCTATCCACCGCCTGACACTAGTGTTACCACGAGAATTTGAAGCTCTGTCCTGTTCCACCTGAAGCGAAACCTCCTGTACTGAGTCTATATAAACGGGTTTTCTTCCTCTTCCAGGACGAACAGCCAACGATCCTGTGGTCAGTGCCGTCTTAAGGCACGGGCCCACCCGAGCATGGCCCGGGGGCCTCAAGAGAAAAGGGGCATCACAAAAATGAGATCTGGTTGAAATTTTCAAGAATTTGCCTGGTAGGGCCTCAGAAAAATTACTTGGCCTGGGCGCCTATGATGCTCTTAAGACGGCCCTGCCTGTGGTTTCAAATTTCGTTATCATACTCCGAAGGTTTTTTACATTCATTCAACCTTTTCGAGTCCTGTTCCATGTCCGTTATTTCCGTAGAGCAGTTACTGCGGAATTGCTGTTTTGGTAAAACAATTTGACCAAGAAAGAGCGATCTCGTAAACTCATTGTGAGCAGCAAACACATTCAGAAACAAGATCTCCGTGAAGGTTTCTAGGTTTTTGTAATAGCTGCTGCATGATATCACATAAATTTACATGTTAACTACAGGTATTCAAAGTGAAACGCCCTCTGGTGGCGACATGTGCAACTATTTTTTTTTCGCCCCGAAACAAATTCCCATCACTTCATGAAGTCCTCCACAAAATTTCACGCTTTTCTGATGACTGATTTTGCCTGTAGGCTACTTTAAAATAGGGTCTTTTAATTATGGACGCCCTGTATATGTGTATATATGAATTGACATCATCATCATCGTGCCCCTCCCATCAATAATGACCGTACCCCCAGACTTTCAAGTTTATCTACGCCTATGTGCGGACCGCAACTTGCGGTTCTCTTCTTTCAGAGTTCTTTTTCGGACTTATTTTCCACCTAAAGCAAGCTGGGCCGTTGTAGAATAGCATCTGCCATGCTTGGAGGTAATTCGCGTTCTTGTATATTCTGAGAAATTCGACGACGAGTGGTGAACTTGTGCTGAAAAAGGACACACACACAAACAATCATGTTAATGAACGTTATGTTCCGGAGTGAAAAAAAGAAATTTTTCTACAAAGAAAAGAAAAAGAGAAAAACGGACTTCAGTAATCTCTGGGGGGAAAAGGAGAACTAAAGTTTGAATTCTCCAAAGCGTAGGAGGGCGCTTGAAATGACATCAAAAACGAGGACATGACCTCCTAAAAGAGGATGTCTGGCAACCCTACAGTCACGATCATCTTTGTTGCCAGCAGGGCCGCCCTTACCAGACGCGGGGCGCTGTTTGAAAATAATAGCTGGGGCCCCCTTAGCTCCGACTTTTAATATTCTGTGGGAAAAGGGAGAATCGTCACATCAAAAAATTCATACATTATGCATACAAATACAATACCACAACAGGCAAAATGCCCAACGAGGTGGCTGAGAAAAAGATATGGATGCCATATATTTCAAAAATACAGCAACCCAATTAAAAATGCAATTACAAACAATATATATATACATGATAAAATATTATACAATGCCCATAAAGAATATTTATGGTTGTCTAATAAGTGTGGATAACTTCTCGATTTACCCCAACATGTTATCGTATTTTTTTAAAGGCGTCAATTGTGTTCGAATTTACTACCCCCGGGGGTAAGCTATTCCATTTATTAACAACCCTATTAGAGAAAAATTCCCTGCTACACCATAACCTAGAACTGTCTCTTACCAATCGATACTGGTGTCCCCTTGTAAAAGCAGTCGATTGACGGTGCACAAATAATTCATAGTAAATCCCATCCATCCCGCTGAAAATTTTATACACTTCGATCATATCTCCCCGACACTAGTGCCGTCTTAACGCATGGGCCTACCCGGGCACCTCAAGAGAAGGTGGGGGGGGGGGGCTCACAAAAATAAGATTTGGTTGAAATTTTCTATAATTTACCTGGTAGAGCCTCAGAAAAACCACTTTGCCCGGGGGCCTATGGTGCTCTTAAGACGGCCCTGCCCGACACCTGCTGTTCATCCAATGTAAATATTCAAAAAATGAAGTCTCTCTTCATAATTCGAGCCCCGTGTTCCAATAAGGACACGCGTAGCTCTTCTCTGCACCCCTTCAACCAAGTCTATGTCCCTCTGTAGGTACAGTCTCCAAAACCTTACATCATACTCCAGTCCAGGACGAACTAAGCCTCGAAAAAGCGGAAGAATGACTGGGAGAACGTGAAGGGACCTTTTTGAAAAGGTCTAATATAACAAAATAGGAATGCTGAAAAATTTCCTTACAATTACACTTGTATTCATTTTAACAGGAAATAAAATCCAGGAGCCCGAACCCAATTCTCATACTTTAGTGGGGGTGGGGGGGGGCAGACTGGATTTATCTCGGGCTTCCGCTATAGCAATTGTTTTCAATGTTAAAGCAACAAGCAAATAATGAGATTCATCAGGGGCCCCTCAAAATAAAACCTGCCAACTTCCCCATGGAGGTATACTCCTGGGTACCCGGACCCTGAGTGTTGTGAGCACTGGTACATATCTCTCGGTACATACACATAATTTGATCCCGATGGGCCAAACGGTTCCCGATACATTCAGGAGTTAAATGAAAACATGAGCCAAAAACGTAACCTATTTCTGTTGCATAGAAACGGGCATATTTCGAGTTTGTGATTTTACATTATACAGTAGATGTCTAGGAACAAATCCAATAGTCAATTACATTGCACGAATTGCGTAATTTTCAATATGAGAAAAATTTGTAGAACAGTGCTTGAATTCGGCCGTAATGTCTACTTTCTGGGCAATCGACGAGTTGCTATTGAATTCGAGTCATGGATGTTCACTGGCTATGCCAAAAATTGTTTACGGAAACGTTGTCCCCGACGTTTCGCTCCCGGACATTTCACCTGCCCTGACCGTATGAGTGATCACTCATTTGGTCATTCATACATTTTAAGCAGCCACGAGCTCCTGAAATTTATTTTTTTGTAACTCAGCACAACGAAATAAAATCCCAACAGCAAGGAGTGCAATTTTATATGAAATACACATTGCATGATTTCAGATAAGTATAAATAACAAAAATCAATATAATGTTGCAATGCGCAAGATCAAATAGATTCATAATTTAACTGATTGAGGAGCATAGGAAAATCAAAAGAAACTCTCGATGTCACTGATTGAAAAAAGATATTGCTTCATGTGTCTTTTGAAAGGTAATAAATTAGTAATATTAAGGATATCAATTGGTAAGGAGTTGCAAAATTTCGGGATGAGGTAAGGGTCTCATAATAAGGTCTCACCTACAGGGGTTGGACAAAATAATATGCACACCTGTGAAAAAAACAACACTCGAGGGAACCTGTCATATACTCCCGCCCTCTAGTGTGGAAGAGTGCCACCTAGCGAGCGAGAATGTGCACACCACACATCAGTCTAGTCGTAGCAGTGATAGCGTTTGGATGCGATCATTTCGGGGCGTTAAAACTTCGTTATCGCTGACCTCACATATTTCGAAAGAGGCAACATGATTGTTGGAGCCCGTCTTGCCGGCGCCACAGTAACGAAAACGGCCACCCTTGTTGGTGTCGGGAAAAGTACTGTGACGACGGTAATGACAGCCTATAGCAAACAGGAAAAGACGTCATCTGCCAAACATAACAGTGGCCGAAAGTATAAATAATAAAGTATAAAGCCGAAAAATAAAAGAGACAGAAGGGCTTTGAAGCGGATTTTGGCCAGAAAGCACAAGACAACAGCATTCCAGATAACATCTGAGATGAACACACATCTACAGGAGAAGTTGTATCGACAAAAACTATCCGCCGTGAACTGCATGCAGCAAACATACACGGTAGAGCGGCTATTACAAAATCATTGGTGACACCATGCAATGCCTTGAAACGGCGAACATGGTGTCACGAACGTAAGAATTGGACACAACAACAATGAAAGAATGTCATCTGGTCAGACGAATCGTCGTTTACATTATTCCAGACTAACGGACGTGTTTATGTTTGGAGAACGCCAGCACAAGCGCCTATGATGTTGACTGTCTCCTTCCTACTGTTAAGCATGGAGGGGGGGGGGGATCAGTGATGCTGTGGGGCACGATGTCTCACCGTGGTATCCACCCACTTATCCTGGATGGACGGGTTAATGCAGCGGTTTATGTCATTATTTCTGGCCGACCATCTTCATCCAATGGTGCAATATTAGTTCTCTGATTCTCGACTTGTGTTCCAAGATGATAATTCACGCGTTCACACTGCTGGAATTGTCGGAGACTGACTTGATGAACACGATGATAAACTGCAACATCTCGTGTGACCCGCTCAGTCCCCCGATCTTAATATAATTGAACCTTTGTGGGGTATTTTGGAGGTCAAACTGCGCAGTAGGTTTCCACCTCTAAAGACACGTTCTGAATTAGTGACCTTTTTGCAGGAGGAGTGGCTACGTATCCCTGTGACTGTTGTGCATGACTTGTATTTGTCCATCCAACGACGGATACAAGCTGTAATTAATGCAAAAGGAGGGCCAACAGCCTATTAATAGAGATTTTGTCTCATTTCACAGGTGTCATATTATTTTGTCAAACCCCTGTATATCCAATGGCTATAGGTGAGATGACCTTCTTCGGTGACATCACGAACTTCGCGCGGAGGCCTGCTACAGATTGTGTTGGCACTGGACGTAGCACTTCAGCAGGCTTTGATTCCATTGCAAAGGGGGGTTTGACCAGCATCTCCTAGAGATAGAAAGTCTCCGCAGTCTGCTTGTGACATCAGTAAGTAGCCCATTTTCCCTCAGAATATTTAGGGGAAAAAATTACCTGCTCGTGCCAGTATCATCATTGTGAGGAAAAGAAATGATGGGGTCAGAATTGGCGATTTCTATGCTCCACATCCAATCACTATGCGGTATTTGTGAGCCAATCGGGAAGATTCTACGCCAAAATAAGAAGAAACGAAATAATTTGCTGTGTTTCCAAATGTGACAAACTTGCTAAGTAGTCTGAATGACGTTTATGGCAAACAGTGCAGAGGCAGTGCCGTCTTAAGGCACGGCCCGGGGGCCTCAAGAGAAAAGGGGCCTCACAAAAATGAGACTGATTGAGACTTCTGAGAATTTTCCTGGAAGGGCCTCAGAAAAATCACTTGGCCCGGGGGCCCATGATGCTCTTCAGAAGGCCCTGTGCAGAGGCCTTCTATCTCTAGGAGGTGCTGGTTTGACGAACACCTAAAGCAGAAAGCCTTTGCTCACTATATTTTCGATGCCGTGACGTCCTCACGTTCCGGCCTGTTTTTTCCCCGTCGGAAGCTGCTTGTCCCTGATCGCCAAATTGACAGCCGTTAGCACGCACATGCGCGCAGTTTTTTAATGATAAATGTCAAGTTTAAATGTTTATTTTATTCATTTCTTATCAAGGAAATAAGCAATATTGTTGCCCAAGTCATTTAAAAAGAATAGTTGAAAAAACAACAGCTAATCCGGCCACCAGAGATCTTCGGTGAAGGAAGTATAGGCCTATCTGTACAGCTGCATATGTGAAACCACACAGGTGAGAGAGTTCGATGGAATTTCAAATAATTACGTGAAAAGAAATATTTTATTTCATGCCCCCCTCCTCCTGAAACTGGGTCCCTTGGTAAGATCTGTGGAGGGCCACCTGCTAGGGTCAAAGTAATTAATGAAAATCCCAATTTTTTTAATGTTATAATTTTAACTAAATACATTCACAAATTTTGGAAATCAAAAGTCTAATGATGCTTTTATTTCATGTCAATAGGTGTGTATGACTTGACAGTATCATGGGACCATGTGAATTTGCTGAACACCCAAGAAGAGCGAGGACTGGAACTTGCTCGATTATAACTACCAACTAATGATGAAACAAATCTATCCCAAGCAACCGTCTTGATTGAGATATCTTCCATGGGACTTGCCTCGTGCCATCTTGCAACCAACCAAGTCGAGATGGGTGTGTGTGGGCATGAACATTTGTGAAACATTTTGATTAGATATAATTAACAATGAAGTAGCACGCGTTTAAAATACAGTGAACAGCGTTTCGTCGCATCCAAATATCTAATGAGTCTTTTGGTAGACTATTTGTGCTTGCGTGTTTTACGCTTTTAGGCAGATAAAGATTTAGAACACAATCTGTCACTACAGGTGCATTCTTATCCCCAGATTTTGTTCACAGTAAATGTGAGTGATTTCAATGTTCCTGCATATTTTCAAAGTACAGTTGAACCCCGTTATAGCACTGCTTTAGTGCCAACCCCGCTTGCCGCCAGAAATTTTCAGTGAACAGATCTACCATATTGGAATTATAATGTAAAAACTAAAATAATTCCAGAGGTAAGTGTAAAATATGTGTCTCTTATGTTTTATATCAAGAAATATTCAAGTAATATTGCACAGTTTTTAAAACTTTATGAATTTTCTGAATGCGTGTAAAATAGGTTATTTTATTTACGGAATAACACTAATAAGACAAAGATACAGTATTTCATTATAAACGTGTGAATTTATGTAATGAACCCTCTCCGAAACGCTATTTCAACCACTATCAGATATAATGCCAAAATTCTTTGAAACGGATGATGCCGTTACAACGAGGCTCGGCTGTATTATGTAAAAAAAAATTCAATTTATTTTTCTATATAAACTAACAAATTTCTCTGACTTTATTAATGTATTGGAAACACTTCACACACACACAAAAGGTAAGATTTCAACTATACATAAATTCTTCACATAAAACAACTTAAAATATTCAAGTGATTATTAAATTATTGATATCAACGGGAGAGTAGTGTATAATCATAGAGTATTAAATAGAATTTTGCCCCATGTCTATAAATTTGGTCAGATACATATTTTGCCTGTCTTGAACATATATGACTCGTAGCTTCATAATGTAATTCTCAAAATTGATCCACGTGTGGATGTTATTGGCTTTATTGTTGTAGCCATCGCAACTGATAATTGCATTAATAACAAAATAGTGGGTTTGTCCATTAGTCCCCATATAAATTTCCATGTTCATCCTCGCCCTTCAACATACAGAGCCAGACCATTTTTTCCCCTGATGGTGCATCTGATTAAAAATATCAGAAAAGCTGGCTGTATTAAAAAACGGTGCTTTCTCCCGAATAGAATTACGCCCCCGCTTATAAATTTCGTTAGGTTAATGTTTTGCCCTTCTTGAGCATATAGATCACACGTGCTTCGTATAATATAATTCTCAAAATTAATTTACTTTTATCAATGATGGGTACAGAAGGTGCATTTTCGAAATAGACTCGCGATGCGTTATGATAAACAACTTTGGGTTCTTTAGAAATTTCAAAATACTGTGTTGATGAATTGGGTTTTACATGCTTTAACTCAGTGTTTCCCAAAGTGGGCAATATCGCCCCCCAGGGGGCGATGGGAATATTCAACGGGGCGATACTAGCTACAGACACGATTGGGGGGAGGGGGGGCTACGAATGAGCATAACGGGGCGATGGGAGGACGAGAGGAAAAAATAAGTTTTCGAAAACTGGGATCCTTTTCCGAAGAAAGCAGAAAGCCTTCGTAAATATCCGTGCCTATGGGCGAAAGAAAAACAACTAATATTTGCACACAGTAGTTGTACATGTTTCATCTGCTGTAATTGATCAATAAAGCCTTCTGTCGCAGATTTCAACACCATCTGGGAATGACTGGTTTTGCTAATGACTATTCATTATTGGAGCTATCGTCCCCCAAAAAAGTGCAGCTGGTATCGGTGCTCTGGTTTCAGGGCCCCGAGACGATTCTCGTTATTATTTTTTTTCACCTTATAAATTCAATACAGATTGTGGCCCATCAAAGAGCCTAGCCTCGGGACCCTGCGGCAAGGTGGGGGCATGATTTTAGCATCCCTGTTCATTCACCTACGGCTATGGCTTTTTTGCATTCTGGTTTTTTTTTTTTTTTATAAAAGAACCGCTTGGGAACAGGCACAAACATCAATGGTTAATAGCTCGTCACGACACCACTAGGAACCCCGACGCTCACTTTGAGGAACTGCCGTAATAGAAAATTTTTGTAATGTATTCATTCAAGTTGAATTACTTAAACCCAAAGATAACGTGTGTGGAAGTACCAAATTATGAATTACAGATGAGCAGTCTTGAATTTTCGTGCAAAAAAGTCACATACCTAAAGTGTTTGTTACACAACGGATAGCAGGGCCGTCGTAAGAGCACCATGGGGCCCCGGGCCAAGTGGTTTTTCTGAGGCCCTACCACGTAAATGATAGAAAATTTCAACCAAATCTCACTTTTGTGAAGCCCGGGTAGCCCATGCGTTAAGACGGCACTGAAGGATGGACCTCTATTTCATGGTTCAAACATGCATATCAGCTTCAGCCACCTCGTTGGACAATTTGCCTCTAGGGGCCTTTGTGTTTCTATTT
Organism: Pholcus phalangioides; assembly: GCF_987345545.1. Taxonomy (NCBI): domain Eukaryota; kingdom Metazoa; phylum Arthropoda; class Arachnida; order Araneae; family Pholcidae; genus Pholcus; species Pholcus phalangioides. The sequence goes on along the minus strand of NW_028301610.1, from coordinate 57,681,480 downwards.
GTAATTTCGATGGTGTCCGAAAAGAAATGAATGTTATGCGGAAGAGATGTTTGTTGAATCCACACCGTAAGTACAATAATGTATTTTTTTTCATCAAAATTTTGATGTTACTAAATCCTCTTATATTGACCGATTTTCATGACTTATGTACACTTATGTACACTTGGGCAGTACTATCTATCAGAGGCGCCGACATGAAAAAAATATTGGAGGGGGGCAGGGCGTCGGAAGTGTTTCGAACCTGTGGGTGCCCGTCTTGAGATTCATGTAAGAAATTTCGATTTTTGAATCAATTCTGTGGGTGCTCGGACCCATTCTACAAACTTCCGTGGGTGCTCGAGCACCCACAGCACCCCTGGCTCCGACGCCACTGGGAGGGGGAAAGGCATAAAGTCGCTTGTCGTCCCATATACACGAGACAAGCGTGTACGCAGGACAGAGAGAACGTGCATTGCATTTTATTTTTAGAAATTAATTGCGGGGGGGGGGGGGTCAGTACCCCTTGAAAATTTTATTGGGGGAGGGGGGCGCAAAGGGCCTCAGCTCCTAGGTTTCGGTGCCTATACTATCTATTAATGCTTATCAAGAGCGCTATCCGTAACCGCACTGATTATGACAATAAGGATAAAAGGGAAATTTTGGTACTATCTCCGCAAACAAGCATCGTTTCGAATATTGCGAAGAATATGGGGGGGGGGGGATACACGCTCCTTCAGCATCGGATGATAGAAATTTCTTCTCGCAATGGTGTCGGTTTAGTAGAAAATTTATAAAAAAAATTTTTTTTGACTTGAATTTTTTTTTTTACGGTGACTTATGTAGTGTTTTTCCTTGAAAGAAAACGATGCATTGTCATACGACTTTTCAAGAGTGATTTTACTCAATTCGAAATCGACTCATTCTTAAGCATCGTAGTATATTAATAGTATGATGAAATTACCTTTTTAGCAATGTAGAATGCAAAACACCATCGATATTCGTTAAAAATACACGGAAATAAACACCAATGAATTTTCGGGTATTTTTAGTGAACATCGTTGGTTTTTTGCGCTCTGCAGTGATAGTATTACTTAAGGATATATATAAGTGTAATTATATTATCAATCGTATCTCTCGGAAAGTATTTTTTATTGTATTTTTACGTTTAATTAGCGTGGTTTCATCCGAATCCGAATCTTTTTCCTTTTAATATGTTTGAGCTGAAAGGGTTGAAATTCATTGCAATCTAACAATACTTTCAGATATATTCATAAAAAATGGTAAATATTTAGAATGATTGTCATTCAGAATTATATGTAGAAGAAACCAAAGAGGGAGAGAGTCAATTGTAGTCCCCCGATGCTTGTCAGTTTTAATCAAGAAAGAAGTGAGAGACCTGCGCTTAAAATAATGTAAAATTACATTTTCTTAAAATATGGACCTATATAATATCGCAGTAACTCTGGCGATTTGAAAAATAAATGGCAGCTAGTCCGACTTAGACACGAAGAGGTCCTGGGCAAGGCAGGAATTAGGGCCTCTGTGACTTGAGTCCAAATATTTTGTTTACCCAGATCGGTAATTTCAAAAATCAATTTATTTTAACGATTAAATTTTGAAACGGGCGCGGTAGCCCAGGTCGATAAGATACTCGCCTAAAGTACCAAAGGATGTTTAGAGGTGTTACGAGTTCGATACCCTGTTCGTCCTTGTCAGAAAAACTTCCCTGACACAGGGGGACAACAAAAAACGGCGACTCGACCGCAGCAAAAAATTACTACCGCAGGGAGTCCCCCATCGAAGGGTTAGCGCACCAACCTCTCGATGAGTATAAAAAGTAAGCCTGCCGTTCGGAATCGGCGATAAATTGTAGGTCCCGGTCTAATTAGCCCTCGTGTGCAGAAAATGACCATGGTGCGACAAAAATGATCAAATTTTAAAAGTTGGAAGGGGAAAAGTCAAAGCAGTAGATTGCCGGGTAAATTTGGTTGCCGACCCATGCTTCAGAGAGTGTGAACACGATTGCGTATTTAGTGCGTTACAACAACACTAATTCTAATTGGATAGACATGTGCGCATATTTCTAAGACAGTCACTATAAAATCGAAACCGCCGAGTAGTTTGCATCAATTCCATATTAAATAAATATATAATTTTTAATTAAGCCGTGTTGTAAGTGGCTTTGTTCGAACTTGAATAATAAGGATTGGCTGAATTTTATCATTAATGAAGTTTTATGCATTCACTGGAACTTATCATCAAAACCTTATTTTGTGTTCCATGTCAAAGTAGAACACTCAACTCCAACATGCGTTGGTGCGAATAATTTTGTATAAAATAAAATTTCTGGATACGCGATTTCATAGGAGTACGTAACACATGTTAAATGTAGTTTAAATTGTTTCAGGAATGTGTAAGGTGCAGTTGACAATGGGGAGAGGGAGATTAAAATAATATAATTAATTAATATAATGAATGATTAATAATATAATGAATGATTAATAATATAATGAATGATTAATAATATAATGAATGATTAATAATATAATGAATGATTAATAATATAATGATTATATAATAATTATATTATTATATAATATAATGATTAATATATAATATAATATAAATATTTTTTTCATGTAACCTCTCTGATCATCACGTATTCCCAAGAGATCCTTACAATCTGCAATGAAATAAATAATCTGTACTGAATGAAAAAAATAACAATTTTCGATACTTTTCAATCTCCAACATTATCAATTATCACATTTACAAGAAAAATTGGCAGAAATAGCATTAAAAGACTGTGTGACGTTCAAATTTGAAGATGGCTATTAATTTTTCTTTCTGTAAAAGAAAATACCGTGCCTGGAATTTATGGGGATATATAGAGGAATCTCCCGCAACAGACACTCCCTGTTTTTAGCGGACACCTCCAGTTATCAAACACTTTTTGAATTATGTCAACGGGACTCCGGACTCCCGTTGAGACTGATTATTTTACTATCCATTAATGGACACTCCTCGTTAGCGGCGAAAATTTTCGGTCCCGTGAGTCAGTGCCGTCTTAACGCATGGGCTCCTGAAGAAAAGAAGGGGCTCAGAAAAACGAGAAGTAGTTGAATTTTTTGAGAAGTTCCCAGATAGGGCCTCAGAAAAATCACTTGACGGGTGGTCCATGATGCTCTTAAGATGGCCCTACCATGAGTGTCCGTTATTGAAAGGTTCTAATGTAGCTGAACATTTTTCATGTGCGACACGTTTCAATGCACTCACAAATCTTTCGACAAAAATCAAAATCACCTACAGATATTCAATTGTGAGGATTTGAGAACACTGCATAGTAAAACCAAGCGACAGTCATCACACTTAGAAAACATCTATTAATAATAAAATTATTTTTATTAAAACTAAGTAATAATTGTAGTTTTGCGCATTAATGGACATTTTTTGTGTGATGTGAATATTACTTTGACCACAATAAATGCAACTAAATGCATATGTTTTGTGTTATATGCATATGTTTATAATTTTATAATTCACAAATTTAATTTTTTTTGTTTTGCAATGAACTTTACTGTAATTTTCTTAATTGTAATTATTTTAGAATTTCTAACCCTTTTTATACTAGAAATGTTTCAGGAAAACATTTATGCAAAAAAATCGAAAATTCGTCACTGCATCTTTCAACTTTTTAATATGTGGGTTTTTAACATCTCTTCCAGGGGGGCGATGAGAAATTTTGTTTTTGAAAAGGGGGCGATGGGCTGAATAAGTTTGGGAAACACTGCTTTAACTGGAAAATATATACAAATACTTATTCAAAAGCCAGGTTTGGGGAAAATATAGACAGGTTTTAGAATGTGATAGGGGGTAATTCTCTCTCTGTGGATGTTTTTCTAACGTATTTCTAAAGAACCTTCGAATAAAAATGTACTTTTAAAGAAAAATTATAGTCAAAAAATTGTATGCAAAAAGGAAGCTGGTGACCATTTTAAAAATAGATTTTTATTACTTGAATCACATCTTAGCATAGAATATTATGCATCTGTGTATGAATGAGAATCGTGCAATCATCCATATCCAATCCGTAGTGGAAGGAGCAAAGCAACGCATATTTATTTCATGAAAAGTTCCTTTTACATATTAATTTTTTTTATAAATGACTGAAAATATATATTGCATGTGTGATGAAAAATAAAGGATGTTATAGAGTTGAAAAATTAGTCTAAATTTTCTTTTGGTATTCAATGGATATTTTTTTGGTTAAAATCAACAGAAATGAAGTTGTGAAAAATTAATGCTCTTGGGGAAGTTTTGAGGTCCATAAGTTTTTCAAATATTGTGAAGTTTTTATTAAAACTCTAGCCCTAATTGATACTTGAAAAAATAATGAATTATAAGTATAAACTTGTCTATTCGAGTGATCAAGTCTTTATCAATTCGGCATCTTTTTCTATAACATTGAGAAAAATATAGCAACGTGGGTCAAATATATAACACATCGTCGTTACAGTGTGTGGTGGTGCTGGAAAACGATCTTACAGGGAAGATGGGTTTCGTAGGACGGATCTCGATGACGTCACGAATCTTGGGGTCAGGCTTTCTGCTCTAGAAGGTGTTGGTTTGACACGATCAATCGACAAATTTAGAGCGGTAGGGTCACGGTTGGTTCGGAGGTCAATCGACACATCGAGGTGTTTACCTTCACCTGTAAGAGAAACGATCTGTCCTTTCTTTGAAGCACAAGGTAGGGACCTTTGTACTGAATCGGTACGTGCGTGCATTGATTCATGTCTTTATGAATGAAGCTGGCTGACTATATTATATGGTGGCTCGCTAAAACACAGCTCTGAGATTGTTGGTTTTCTTTCGTAAGCGAGAAACAAATTCATGCACGTTACATGATGGCCCTTTCTGTTCGGAGTGGAAAAATTCACCAGGCAAGCCAAGAGTAGTTCCATATTTGAGTTCCGCCATGGAATTGCCGATATCCTCTCGTAGACTTGAGCGTAATCCCAAAAGAACCAATGGAATTGCCTCGCCCATCTTTCGGTAGCATGACAACGAATGGACGATTTGAGGTTTTGATGAAACCGCCCTACCATTCAATTTGCAGCAGGATGGTAAGCAGCCGCGATGCCATTTTTTCGATGCCCAGCACTTTCACAAGCTGGCCGATCAGCCGAGACTCGAACTGAGCTCCTTGATCAGATATTATAGCTTGCGGGCAGCGGAATCTGGATATCCATCCGGTGACGAAGGCACTGGCTACAGTTTGTGCAATCTGGTCTGCGATCGGGAGAACCTCTGGCCAACTTGTCCATGCATGTCAGGCAATAATGACAGCCTTGTAAAGTTGGTAATGGATCGACCAAATCGATGTGCACTATCTGGAATCTTTCGCCCGCCAGAGGAAAATTTTCAACTGGGGCACACGTGCCACTGGATTTTTGACTTTTCACACGAATACATGAACGTGTCCAAGTGGCACAATCTTTTTTAAGTTCTTTCCACACGATTTTCTGAGTCATGAGATGGACTGTAGCACGTACTCCTGGGTGTGATAGTCCATGCACCGAATCGAATGTCAGTCGTCGAAATTCTGCTGAAACGCATGGCCTAACCATACCAGTAGAGACAGGTACGTTTGCAAGTGGAAAGATCAAGTTCTTGATCTCTAGACCCACAACACCTTTAATTCTTGATTGTTATTTTGCTCTTTTGCAAGCTCTTCATAATTAATTTGATTAGGAAAATAAATACTTGAAATTCGGGAAAGGGACCTGCGACAACATTTTCATTAGCAGATGTATAACTCAATCTGTTCTAAATTGCTCTAAATATTCGAGGTGCTTTTGCTATCGTGGAGAACATTTCTCTGTTGAAAAGCAAACGCCAGGGATTTCTGATCCATGAATATTGCGAAATTTCTGTATTCTAAGAAATAACGAAAATGTCGCACAGCAGAATATGCAGCAAAAAATTCACAGCTGCCACCCTGCCATTCACAAATAATGTAAATAAATAAATCATAAGCACTATATTTTGATTCAGCAAGTGTTAATTTACGGGGGAAATATGCTAGAGAGGTTTCACATTTTTATCCACTACCTCCTGTAACACTGCGCCAACAGAGAGAGACAGAAGAAGCGTCAACCATTAATGAAATTTTCTGCATCAACTGCCGAGTGAGCCAACAACGTAGATGTTGCCAAAGATTCCTTACACTTTTGAAAAGCGTTGAGAGCTGTATCTGTTCAATTAATTTTAGTTTTATCATTTTTCTTTTTAGATTTTACGGATTGGTATAGCGGAATTTGAATTTTTGCGGCTTTTGGTATAAACGTGTGATAAAAATTTAGAATCGCCAAAAATCGACGTAATTCTTTGACAATGTCAGGTTTTGGAAAATTTACGATAGTTGAAACTTTTTCGGGCAGTGGTGATAAACCTGATGCTTTCACCAAATAACAAAGAAATGGTAATTTGTTGGCACCAGAAATGCATTTGGCAACATTTATGACTAACCTATACTCTGTTTAAATCGTTGAAAAACTGAAGATTTTCGCGATGAATTTTTTCATTTTCAGGTGCTACCACTATGTCATTCAAATATGGAAAGTAGTAGTGAAGTCTGCGTAAAACTTCATGTATAATCCTTTGAAATGTATTCGCAGCGTTACGCAAGCCAAAAGGCATGCATTTAAAACGCCCCGAAAGATTCCTTGTCCGGTATCTGATTATAGGCACGAACGAGAGATCGATTTTTGAAAAAATATTTTTACCAAATAGATTATGTGTGTAAAATTGTGTAGGTGTGGTATCGGATATAAGATCCAGTATTGTCACCGCATATAGCCGGAGATAATCACTTCAAACGGGCCACGAATCCTTTTTTTTTTTGGGACTATGTGAATGGGACTGGCCCACGAACTATTTGAGGTGACACATATGCCCTCTTGAAGAATACGGTCAAATTCCTGTCGATCAATTTCTAGTTTCTCTGACGACAATCTGCGTGGCTTCGAGAAAACTGGGGGACCGGCAGTATGAATGCAATGAGTGGTATTATGCAGTACGGATGATCGAGACAAGTTCGAATTCACTATCTCCGGAAATTCCGAAAGTAATTTATGAATTTTGTGATTATTATTAGAAACAGAACTCAAGCCAGTCGAAGGACCACAGACACGGTTCTTGCCCTGATACGGCTCGAAGTCACTTGATCGATAAGACGTCGATTTTTTTATGTCTACTAATAATTCAAATTCATTCAAGAAATCGGCTCCAAAAATAGGTCTTGTGACCTCTGCGATCTAGAATGTAGAGAAACTTTTGTTTCAACCCTAAATTTACATTTTCAAAAAGAGTGCCAAAAGTTTTTATTTGCGAGCTGTTCGCAGCAAACAATTTTAAACTTTTACTACGTGGAATCACGGAAATCGCTGCACCGGTATCGACCAGGTACCGATTCTCTGTAGCTTTGTTGAAAACGAAAAGGCGACTAGCTTCAAGTCCAATATTATCCGCCGCCGCGAGTGTTGGACGATTCAGTTTTCCGACTCGAAGTTACATGGCTTGCGGCATTTAATGGTTTTATTATGAAAGCGAAAATGATACCAGTAAGTTTCAAATTTTCTAGACTTACTACTACTTATGGATCGCGATTGCCTGTCTCTCGATGTCGATCGCATCATATTTCGTACTCGCTCATTCAACGTTGCGATTTCTTGACGTAACAAGGTGATCTCGATTATCAACGTGCGCGATTGTTGCGGATATAGCCGAAACTTCGACGATTTTATCTGCCATTTAGAGCCATTTTGTCAAGCGGCGCAGTTTGCCCGAGTGACGTAGTGGTAAGATGATCGTCTCCCACTATGAAAGTTACCGTCCAGGTCCATGGGTTCGAATCCGGGCAAAGAACATCAGAGAAACAAGTTCTATACCTACCTACCTTGGTGCGACCACCGATATAGATGGCGCCTTCATTTCCCACAGTCACCCAACTCCGCCATATGGCACTGGAAAGTGCCATATGGCGATACGTGACCGGAGTTGGTGTGCGGTAAAGTAGTTTGTGTCTCAAGTGGGATCGGCTGAAACACTCAAAATTTGCTGGACAGACCTGGAAGTGTCTGTAGCCATATTGAGCACGTATGGCATCATGTTTGAAATGTGAATCAGCAAGCTCATTCCTCTCGTTTGTTGTCATCCAAGTCCAGCTCTTGTAACAAGATGCGAAGTCTAGTTGTTTCCGATTCTAAAAATTGACTAATTCTAGCCTTCAGAACATCATATTTCTGAGTGCTCGTAGGATTTCGCAACAAGTCACTCATATGAATGAGAATATCTGAGCTCAGAGCTGAAATAACCAAATGATCTTTTGTTTCATCCACGACTATCCCGAAATAATAAATTGTGACTCTATATGGTGAAACCATAAATTTAGATTGGCTCTCCAAAATGTCGGAGGCCTAAAAGCTACTCGAGTGAATTCGGCACCTCTCAACTGGTGTCCTGTTTGGTTTTCGGTTAATTCGTTTATCGCGACCCTCCGCAAAAGCACAATAACATTTAACGCGATACGAAAAACAGGAAAAAAACAAAACAAATTTATACCTAAAAAATAAATAAAGGAGTGTCGCCCTCTCCGTACTCCAGAATAAAGAACTGGACGAGCAGAGCCTTTCGCCAGTTAACACCAATTATTCTCAGCTTATTTTCGAACTATGAATACTTTGCGAATTTTTAACGCTACGGATTCGTCCGTACGGAGACATTCCATTAGTGGCGTGAGCAATTGGATGATAGCTTTCACATGATACGGACGAGTGCCGTACGGAGAAGTCGCCGTCGTGCTACCGTCCGCTGCCGTGCCTTTTCCAATAACACAGTGGCCTACGTGACTAAATGCATGCTTTCACACGCTACACACATTCAGTCTCACGGAGATACTCTGTAAAGCCGGGTTTTCCTAGGAGTAGAATTTCTGAGCCATGTGCAGCGTGAAAATGCTGATTGGTTAAAAAAACTCGAAATTCAGGTTTTTTTTTTTGACCAATCAGCGTTTTCACGCTGCCCGCCACTGTAGAAACCTGCTTCTAGGAAAATCTAGCTTAAAAGCAGAAAACAATAATCTCCGTACAGAGGGTCTACCGTACGCCCGATCCTACATGTGGACGAATCCGTAGCGTGTGAAAGAAGCAAGCCACTAGAACTGCCAAGCTGTCATTTTGACCGCAGTTGGAAATTTCGTTTTTTATTCAGATTTTAAATATACTTTGAATGCATTTTTTAGGAAATAAAAAATTATTTTATTTATTTTTCTCTTCTAAAAATAGAGTATAGAATCGCTTATGCTTCGTTACATTTCAGGCGTAAGCAAACATACAGGGTGTTTCAAAATAAGACGGACTGATTTCTAAAATGTGGTAGAATGCATTCGAATAATCTGTCTTTACATGTACATAGCACAACTATTTTGACATCATTACACAAGTATATGAGAATTGCAGTATATTTTTGCGGGGAGGGAGATAAACAAAAATCCTTGAAAAACTTAGCAACAGAGATGATTTTCATGGTAACGGACAGGAAACGCCAGAGCATTACGAATAGCGTCTAGTTGGTTTGTCACCACGGTAACACACGCCGAAGCATCTCGCAACATCTTTGATTGCAAGCGAAGCGTTTTTTTTTGGGGGGGGGGGTAAACGAAAATCCTTGAAGAACTTAGCAACAGAGTCGACTTTCGTGTTTTAGCTCGTCGTCCATCTTTGAGCAGCAGAACTGATTTGCCGGTCCAAGTGATCTCACGGAAATCGTGGGGGAAAAAGCAGGGTAGGGAACAGCGACTGGCTATAATGATAATACTGACGTCATTCTTTCGATCAAAGATGGTGGATGAATCAGCCTAGTATTCCAAGGAACTCGAGGTACAGCTAGCTTTTTGTGATTTTAATACTCGCCGAAGCGTTTCGTACAATTTCTGAATGCAGTGAAGCGTTTTCTCCGACTAACGAAAATCCTTGAAGATCTTAACAAATGAGTCGGTTTTCATGGTAGTCCAACTTCATTCGAAACTAAATGCTTCGATCCGTTTATTTTCAACGACGAGATCTGAGAGAATTTCGTGAATGATTACTGCATATTACTGTACATAATTAATGTCATATATTAAAAACGAAACAAAACGTGATGTTTGGACTCGGAATGGGTCTTGCTAACCAGAGTTCATTCGTAAACAGATACTGTAGTTAGTCAAAGAAAAGGAAAATCAACAAAAACTCCCGCCAATCGGGGTGTAAACACTTAAATACGTTACGCTGAGGAAAGAGCATGAATGGGGTAAATAATAGAAAAAAAGAAGACGCAAAAACAGAAATAAATGGCGAAGAAAATTTTCCTCAAAAAAGAAAACCAAAAAATATAAAAATCAAAAACAAAAAACTGCAGCTTTTACCTAGCCCTTCCTACACCCAAGATGCTAAGTTTTTTCCAAAGACGCCCACGAAGCCAGAGAAAGTAACTTAAAAATATCCCGAGGGATTTCCAATTTTAAAACGTCTTTTTTTTTGGCAACACACACATATATATATATAATACATACAACAAAATGTCGTTCGTCGCCTGCGAATAAGAAGAAATTAATTGTATAAGAGACGAAGAAATAAAGGAAGTCACATACAAAATTTTTTTGGATTTGATCCAGATCTTGTCTCGGGATTTAAAATAGTAAAAAAAGAAAAACCAAAATATAAATGAAGGTGAAAGCACCGCCAATGTTGTTCGCCAAACAAAAATTTCGGCATCGTAAGTCCTTGTTATGACGGTGTTAATATATGTACATATATATATATTCTTTATATACCAGGAGCCAAGACGGAAAGGACAAAAAAAAAAACAAAAAAAAAACGAGAAATAGAAAAATTAGGAATCGGGAAAAAGCCTTTGTGAAGCTTTTTTGCTTCTTATGCGTGCCAAATATACTAGAGAGAGAGAGAGAGAGTCGTAATTATACAGCCAACATGATTCATTGAGATTGATGCGATGAGTTTCTTTATGAAAGACTTTGACATTCGTTTTCCACCTGGAAGAAGAAGGTTCTTTCGAATGTTTCGTTCCTTCCGCCAAATGATGGGCTTCGCCATTTCAATTAAAAAGAAGAAATAAATAACACCGGGAAAAAGATGGAATTAAAATCGTCTTTTAATGTATTTTCGCTCCGTTGAAGATATGGGTACTGGCTCGTCATTCAAACGGTTGTACTACCTCCTTGACCCTAATAATGATCCAGGGCCGAACCACTTCCTTAACCCTTTAAGCGGTTTTTAACACACGCAAGCGGGGGCGACTGAGATCTGTTTAATTTCAAATTTTAAGAGAGATCTGAGATCTCGGTCCAACCTCGTCTGAATGGAATGTAAACGCGTTCTTCAGCTGCGAAAAGTTGCCGAAGGTGGAAAATACCTTCTTGAAAACAGTGGGGGAAAAAAGTGGTGTTTCGAATTTAATATTTTTTCCTTCTCTTTGTGTAATTAAGAGGGGGAAAAAAGTAACAGCGAGATAAGGTGCGAGAGGATAAATACTTCCTATGGCAAGTTTGCAATATCGCATCAGTGTTGTGCCATAACAGCTGAAGTTCACCCGCATAAGAAGAGTTAAAAATTCACTGATCCGCATTACAACTGCTAGAGTGAAAATTACTAAACTCTCTATCAAATGCCACACCCGTTTAAAAGCAGATAAGTTTTTTACGATTTTGTGTGTTTGAGAACGCTTCCTCCCCCTCCCCCGAACTCTTAGAATAATAAAACAATCGAGGAAGAGCAGTACTTTGGCTTTTTCCATTTATACAATACGCATATTCTTATACTACCCTGTAAGGAAAAAGAAAAAACACCATCTCTCTCTCCTTCCGTTATCAAACTTTGAGAAAAAGGTGACTCCACTCACTGCAGTTGATATGACAGGTTGGATTGATGGAAAACATATTCTTAGTTAGCATCGTTACAAACGTGTTTATGCTCTGTATTGCTGAAATAAGAGGGTTTTAAGAAGGCGTGATATACAAGGCTCGGAATTGTCGAAATACAAGGCATCAAGTTCAGCGAAATATCTCTATTGCCACTGCAAGGGTTTACGGGAATCCAGGGATGTACCACTGCCCGTCCCCTTACAAGAACCCAGGGGCGTACCATCTTATTCACAATAATCCAGGGGTGAGCCAACTTCTTCATGAGAATCCATGGGTGTGCCACTCTCTTCACGAGAATCCAGGGGATGTAACACCTTATTGTTGTTATACAAGAAGACAGATCTTCTCCTCGTCTTTAATGAGAATCCAGGTGGGGCGTAATGCCTTCTTGATCCTTCTCCTTGACAAATATCTAGTGGTGTATCACTCCATAACTGGGAATTGAGAAAGTGCACCCCTCGATCTTTGTCCATAACAAACACCCAGTGGTGTACCAACTCGATCCGTGTCCCTAACGAATATACAGTGGCGTACCACCTCCTTAACACCTTAACATAATGTATCTTTTCATTATATATATTCATAAGAGAGAGAGAGAGAGAGAACTAATGGGGAAGCTGAAAGTGAAATCTACTACAGTAGTCTCCCCCCATTTCTAATATGAGAACAAGGAAACCAGTTTTTTTTTAGTTTCATCGTCGATACTTCAAATACAGATCACCTTAACTTGTTGCCAAAAGACTGTACCTAAAGCGGTAAATGAGAATGCAGAGGGTGTACCACTTCGTTGTCCTTGACTAGAATCCGGGTGATGTACCACCTCCTCGTTCTTAACACAAATCTAAGCATTCACCTCATTCTCATCGTTAACGGGGATTATTCTTACATTAAGCTTTACATACAAGCTTTACATTATGGGTTAAATTAAAGCTTTGACGGACATTTTCGTCTTCAACGAGAAAGGAGGGGAAGCACCATTTCCTTTTAGAGATATACCAACTCTTCGTTCTTAACAAAAGTACAGGGCTGTACAGTTGTACAGGTCTCTTTACGAGAATCCAGAGAGAAGTGTTACCTCGTCGCTCTCGACGAGAATTTGGGGGGGGGGGGGTAGGCTAACCACAACCTCTCGTCCTTAACGAGAATACAAAGAGTTGCAAGAGAGGTGTCTCACCTCTTCTTTCTTAACGAGTATCCAAGAGATATGCAATCTCTTCGCCCTTAACGAAAATCCGGCGGATGTATCACTTTACTTATCTTTAGACAGTGCTTTGTTCAAAGTTAGGATCGGTTCATAAGGCAATCGAAACTTCGATAGCAAAATTAATTTCCTACGTTATTAGGTGAGAACTGAAAAAGAGTTTGTGATGACCGAATTCACGTTAGGATATGGAGGTGGTACACACAATCTTCAAGTCATATTTCTAGTCATTATTCTAAAGATGGAGTATGTAAATGAAATAAGCCTTTTAATGTAGAGACAGAGAAAAATACGCGCGATGCCGCTCTCCGCTATTCATACGAACAATAGATGACTGGATGCTAAGCGAAGATGAATTACGGAAAGAAAATTCACATACCTCTGTGGGGTATTGAACCACCAACCTCTCGCAGGCCAGGGGACTACTCTACCATTGCTACAGAGGACCGGCATTTTCTTCCCTTAGAGCGCATATGTGCGCTGAATTGGATTGCGTATGGACAGCCCTGACTCAGCTAGTAGCTCTTTAATGACAATGGCCTTAAGATTACAGTGGTGAACAACCCACGCTTCACTTACGAGTTGAATGGCATTCCCATTGCAACTATGATATTGCATATTGCCGATCTATTGCCTATCGAGCATTCTCATTGACAAGCGACTCAGGTTTTCTGTATATTGTCCCGCGGTGGTCGAAAAATCATATAGTAGAATGCTTGGTTCCATTCTTAAAAAGGTCTTTTCTCGAGTTCTTCTAAAGTTATTCTTCCGCTTTTCCGGGGCTTAGTTCTGGCCTATGCACTATGGTTTTGGAGACCATGCCTACAGAGGGGAAAATAATTGGTCGAGACGGTGCGGAGAACTACACACGCTCTTGTGAATACACGGGGCACACAATTATGAAGAGAGACGATTTTTTGAATATGTCAACATTTGAAGAACGCAGGTGGGGGGGGGGCGGAGATATGATCGAAGTGTTTAATATTTTTAATGTATTAATGGGACAAAAAAGGAATAAATTATGGACAAATGATACATTACCATGTATCATTCTTTCAGTAGGTCTAAAAGGGATAATAATGAGCAAATGAAGGTCCAGATATGATAATTAATGAAGTGAGGGAAAAAATATGATCATGTATAATACTGATGGATGGTATGGACCATGAGTTATTAATACACCATTAATCTACTGTTCTGACAAGGGGACACCATTATGATTTCGTAAGGGACAACTCCAGGTTGTTGACTCACAGGGAATTTTTCTCTAATGTGGTTGTGAATAAATGGAAACACTTACCCCCGCCTGTCTTGAACTTTACCACAATCAACACGTTTCAAAAGAAATAGGATATTCATATTGGGATGAATCGAAAAGCTATCCATATTTAGATAAAGTTTTCGAGCTCATCACGTATGATAGAATATATGGTCATATATCAGATCTTAGATATCTAACAGTCAACATGGTTTTATTTCCAAAAGATTCACTACATCCAATCTGGTAGAAATAATCTCAAGTCATTTCCAAAACTGTTAATAACAATCAGCAACTTGATGTTATTTATGCTGATTTTACTAAGGCTTTTGATCCTATAAAAAAACCATGGTACACATCCTACTTCAGAAACTTAAGAGCTGGAGATTTACTGCTCTTTTTCAATATATTTTATGATATTTTACTGGTTGATCTCAATTGGTTATCATCAATATCATTGATGGAATTTGATCTTCCTGTTACACCTGTATTTCTGGCATTCCTCAGGGCTCCATTTTCGGACATTTGCTTTTTATTTTATACACTAGGGATTTGTCCGATTTCATTGATTCTAACGTGTTAAATGTTTGCCGATGATAATAGAATTTTTCACCTTGTGAACAGTAGAAAAGATGCTGAGAAACTACAACATTCTATAGACAAGCTCAGTTTATGGTGAAAACATAATTTCTTGAATTTGAACATTACCGAATGTAAAATCATGTCTTTAGCAGAAAGCTTACTCCTTTTTATATAACTGTAATATTAACAATCGTCTTTTACAAAGTGTGGAATATATGAAACATTTGGGGACACTTTCAATAGCTCTTCTAACTTCAATAAACATACCATCACCTTATAATGAAAACGGGATCCGGAAATTTTTCCTCAACATTTTGCCCCCGACATTTCGCCCCTGGAAATTTCGCCTGTACTAAATTTACGAGTAACCGAGTGAGAGTCCAAGTAAGTGACTGACTGTGTGAATGACCAAGTGATTGGGCGAGTGACCGTATGAGTGACCAAAGCAGTGACCGTATGAGTGACCAAAGCAGTGACCGTATGAGTGATCAAGTTGGTGACCGTATGATTAGTCACAACAATATCACTTGGTCTTTCATACAATCACATACTCTCACTCTCTCATACAGTCACCCATCCACTCACTTGTTCACTTATACTGTCAGCCATAATCTTTTATGGGCAGCGTATTATATTTTCTCACAATTATTTGATAATTGCTGTTATTTCGGGTTTCTGTATTGCAGATATATTCGACATTTTTATGGGCATCTTTTTTCAGCTACGTTAGACATTTTGCCTGCTGTGACCTTTGCATTTGTATTTAACACTGAGAGCGGAGAAGAATCATTCAGATTTTTTTTTTCAGATGACTGTTTACTCCAAAAAGTTTCTATTTTGATTACGTAACCCAGTCGGGGATGGTAGCCTTTGGCAAGTCCTGCTGCAGAATCCTCGGGAAATGATTGATAGCTGAGGTTCCGCTATGAAACCTTACGACCTGACGAGAATGGAATGCTCGTTGCTTTTGTTGTCGACGCCTCATGTTATAATGTATTTTTTTTTAACGAATGCGTGTCGCGTGCTGTAGCATATATTAAATAACATCAGCAGCAGCAGCAGCGACGGTGAATTGCATTCTGAAATCGTGACCGTGCAGCCGATTTAATGCGAACACGAAGTTACGACGCACTAACTAAAAATGCTGACAAATTGCAAGGTCTGTAAAGTCCCGGGGGGGGGGGGCGTATATAGCAATTAAATTTTGCAGGGGTGATCGAAATATACCGATATCGGTCATCTAAAGGGATAAGGCTTATAATTGTACTTTCCGACCCAGTCCCAAGGTTATACGAGTTCGATTAACGAAGACCAAACGCTGCAATCCTGACAGTATAGATCTGACCCCGAGCTGATAGTCAGCAGACGGCTAATTCGTAATATAGTGCCTATATATCATTTTCCACAGATGTCTATTGTTTGGATACAGATTTTAAACCACGGAGCAAATCCGTGGGCTACAGTCAGCCCTTTGGCTTTGGCTGTTTGGGTCGACATCCAGGATCCGAACCTTCATACTCTGGTGTGCAAAAATTATAAGCTAAGCTGAAAAATTGAGGTCGAGTACTCTTTACGGATGAAAGAGCAGATTTAGTCTGACTAGCGATTCTGGATGCATACACATCTGGAGAGAACAAGCAATACCCCTCCAACATTTCGGCGGAGTTCTCGTTTGGGGAGGTATAGACCTTTGCGACAGTTTATATTTAAAAAGTCACAAAATTAGTATTTACTAGGGGATATTTACATTGGAGACTATTTACAATCTTACAAACGCGGCAATTTTGGGAGAACATTCACATTGAGGACATTATATTTAAAATTTCTAATCAATTTTGCAAATCAAGCCCACATAAACTTTATTCTACGAATTTAAGATTCATAATTGAGGTCTATTTTAAAACGCATCCTCTCCCTAATGAACATATTACAACACAATTAGACACACAAGTGTATATTTTTGTGTTCCTTTGTTGATTTGACCTTTCACAGTTGACACATTTCACCTCATTTATGCAACTAATCTCCTGTGTCCACCCTCGCCACAATTTTTACACGTTTTTTCCGCCTTGAAGGTTTTCGCCAGATGGCCGTAGTCCCAACAGTGAAAACATTGCACTGCTTTGAGGCAGGGCTGGAATAATCTCCAAAAATTTACATGCCCGATTTAAAATAATTCATGTCCGAATCAATATTTAATATGCTAGCGTCGGGTATGTGATTAAAAAAATACATGCCCGGTCATAATATTTACAGGTCCCGGGCATGTCGGGCTCTGAATTTGTCCAGCCCTGGTTGGAGGAACTCTTTCTCATCAAGACCAACCTGCAAAAACATGATCACTCCGAGATCTCGTCGAACAGTAGCGGATTCCTGCGCCAGACCCAAAAGTCTTGCCACCTCTTCGCATTTTGAATTCACTCAGTACTTTAATTTTACCGAGCAATTAATCCACCACAAAAGTGCTTCTTAACTGCTTCGAGCAGCTTGTCTTCTTCCACGTCTTCAGCCACACCATGAATCTTCGGGTTCTATTAAGTGGGGAACAAAGTTCTTGCCATAAATTTATTGTTTGGAAAAAAGAATGTAGAAAAAAAAATCAAGAACAATCTTTTCGGAAGAAAGTCATAGAAGATTATTCCATGGTGATCCCACTAGATATGATATATATATGACATATATCCCACAATATGACCATCTTGTGTATCAGCGTGCGTCTGGTGACTTTTTTTGCCCTCGCACACCGCAATTTCCAGCTGCATTATCGGGGGAAATTGTCCATAGTAGAAACAGTATCCTACTGTTCTGGAACTAACAGTGGACTCTCCTAAGACGGAATGTATCGTGGTTGCAGCCTTGAAAGCCCTAAGTTTGGATTTTTAATGGAACCAAATGATGTGACGAATTTAAGATTTTCCAACAGACATTTTACACGTCCCGTATTACACCTAAAAGTTGCAAACAACAAACAAAATTTTGCGTACTACTACAACACACTTTAACGTTTTCAAAACGATCGTAATTATGCGAATTAGACTGTAAGCAGACTACTTCAGCTCGTCTGGCGCTACCTATAATTTCTGGCAAGAATTCCCCACCTAATACCTCTTCGTCTCTAAAGGCATAAATATCAAGACGAAGAGAGAAATCATCACGGTCAACAACCTCCATTGTTCAAGGGCTTCCAACGCTAAAGGTCTCACGGAACCCTTGAAGTTATAAGGCTGTTCCGTGTGTGTGTGGAACCCTTGATGATAATGAGGTTTTTCTACGGAACTCAAACAAATTTTGAATATTTATCTAAAAAAATGCGTGTCCCTCTGCCGTCTCACCAGCATCATATCTCCAGGGTAAAATGAAAGAGAGCTTAAAGCACCACTTCTTTAATTTACATATTTATTACAATTAATCATTGCTCCAGATCTGATCGTGGAAGTTAATATGCAAATGAGGTTCCCGTGCCGTATCCGGGTGGGAATCATGCCTTAATATACAAATACAAGGCCACAACAGCCAAAATGCCCAACGAGGTGGCTGAGACAAAGGTGCTCATAACAAATATGGATGACGGACATTTCTGAAATACTATATACAGGGTGCATAGCAAACTGGGGTATGGCATTTTATTTCGAACCGTTGATCCTATAGAGATATACTTTTTCCAATTAGAAAAAGTGTTCAAATAGCGTGTAGTACTCAGATATGTCATTCATGTTTCAAGAGGTTGTTAACTATTAAAATACAAAAATTAACTTTTTATACAGTCCCCGTGTGGCTCAAAACTCAATTACAAAGTTTTTGCCCTGTCTCTCCTGACG
This sequence comes from Pholcus phalangioides, assembly GCF_987345545.1. Lineage (NCBI taxonomy): Eukaryota > Metazoa > Arthropoda > Arachnida > Araneae > Pholcidae > Pholcus > Pholcus phalangioides. Next base: position 57,662,659 of record NW_028301610.1, on the reverse strand, counting down.
CCAACAAAAAAATTCCACGTTCGAAAAAAAAATTCGAAAAAGGGAGGAAATTTGGGATTAAACAGCGTTAAATGCGGGTAAAACGGTTTTTCCGCATTTAGAGCTGTTTTTTTCCCAACTTTCCTCCGTTTTTTGAATTCGAATGTCCCAGTGAATATTGCACTTAAAAACGTGGAATTTTTTCTTGTTGGTATCAGGAGAGACAGGGCAAAAACTTTTCAACTGGGTTTTGGGGCACACGGACACTGTATAAAAAGTTAATTTTTTTATTTTTATAACTATACAACCCCTTGAAACATGAACGACATACCTGAGTTCTACATGTTATTTGGAAACTTTTTCACATTGGAAGTATACCTCTAAAATCAACGGTTCGCAAGTAAAATGTCAAACATTTGTTTGCCTGTATACACCCTGTATACATGATAAAATATAATACCCGTAAAAAATATTTATGTTTGTTTTATCTAAGTATGGATAGATTCTCGATTTATCATAATTGTATTAGAATTTACTACCCCCGGGGGTAAGATATTCCATTTATTAACAGCTCTCTATTAGCGAAAAATTCTCCACGACACACCACAACCTGGAATTGTCGCTTACCAATCGATACTGGTGTCCCTTTGTAAAATCAGTCGATTGACGGCGTATTAATAATTCATATTCCATCCTATCCATCCTGTTGAAAATTTTGAGCTCTTTGATCTTATCCTCCCGACACATGCGTTCTTTCAATATAAACATACTCAAAAAATGAAGTCTCTTTTCATAACTCAAGCCCCGTATGCCAACAAGGACACGCGTAGCTCTTCTCTTCACCCCTTCAACCAAGTCTATGTCCCTCTGTTAGGTATGGTCTCGAAAACCTTACAGCATATTCCAGTCCACGACGAACTAAGCTTCGAAAAAGCGGAAGAATGACTTTAGGAGAACGCGAATGAATTTTTAGAAATGAAACCGAACATTCTATTTACTTTTTTGTATGGGGGACGGGGGTGGCTTTCTATCCGTTTTCTTGGATGGATCCGGGTGTCTCGTAAAGTATACGTTAATTCTGCAATTCAAGAATCCTCAGTTCTGATAGATAAAAAATTTCAGAAAAAAAATCGTTTTTGCAACTTATAATTTCCTGATGAAATGAAAAATGACATTCATGAACTTCTGAAGTTTTTTGTTCGAAAATTTGATACGGAAATAATGTAATATTACTGCTCCTAAGTTGTCAAGTGATCCATGTGGCCTGATTTTCTTAAAAAGACATTATTTCGTCATGGGCGGAGACACGGGGGCCCCCCCCCCCCATCGTCAAAGTTGGAGCTGACTGATATAATGTATATGCGTATATATGAACTGACGTCATTATTATACCCCCCCAGAAATCACCATCTTGCCCCCCACCCCAGACTTTCAAGTGTATTCCTGCCTCTGTATCTCCTTAAAATTCAAAATAAAGTAACAAGAAAGTCATCTTGTTTGAAAGCTCTCTGGGTTCTGTTTTTTTTTTCAAACCGAGCACGGTCCATGCTCTATCGCCGTCGGGCAATTATAGCATATCCCCCCAATGGGGCTAGACCGTGGCGGACTTTATTATACGAGAATAATGATAATACATGCAATAAAATAAAACTTGTGAACTTGTGTAAGGTAACACAGAAAACAAACATAAAGAACACAGAAAACAAACATAAAGAACACAGAAAACAAACATAAAGAACACAGAAAACAAACATAAAGAACACAGAAAACAAACATAAAGAACACAGAAAACAAACATAAAGAACACAGAAAACAAACATAAAGAACACAGAAAAACATGTAAAGTAAATACAAAAAAAAGTTATATATACAATGTATACAAACGGGTTAACCCGCAAGAAGCACATACGCCGGATCACGAGTGGGAGAAAATCCTGGGTTGCCTGACCCTCGTAGATCTTCTCACCATTTGTTGGGTGGGTTCTAAGTGGACTGCGTTTTTGGTCATCTCATGCACAATCTGCGGATTCGCTTGCAGGTAGCGTACTATAATTTGTTCCTTCTAACTTCGGTCCGAATGTCGTCAAAAGCACGTGTGCGATACTCAAAATGATTGGTTGAAGAACATTTCACCTTCCTTACAGTACAACACCGCAAAAAATATAGTTCTTTGTCGTTTGCCCCTCGTATCATAAAATACCTCATAATTTTTGTTGTTTTTATATTTATTCCGTGTTATTTCAAAGTTATTTGGAAGATGGGGGAGAAATTTTTTTTTCAAGGATCGGTCAAAGTATTTTTGCTGCTTTCTTCAGGGTGGGTGTTGACAGAATAGGCCTTTCTCACTCAAACATTACCGTCCGTTTTTTAACGGAAGTATCATTTATTATTATTATTATTCCTATTCGCAAATAGATTTGATATACACTTGTATACGCTTCTTCAAGAGTTCTTGCAAAAAAAGAGCTTGCTTCTTTATCACTTGATAACATAAATGAAATGTGTGTGTCTATCTTGTTTGGCAGAGCCATTTCAAAATTCATTTCTTTGCAGCTTCTTTGTGACTCCTATAAACAAAGTTGCTGTCAACAAGATTTTTTTCTCACCCACACGCTTTGACATACACTGAGGGGGGGGGGGAGGGGTGAATATACGCATTTCCAAAGAATTCGCACTTCTGTTTGAGCAGCTTGTTGGAAGGCAGTTACATTGGTTTCGACGAAGGCGGTGAGTTGAAAAAGTCTGAGGATTATCGCGAAGACATGAAGGTAAAGTTTTGAAAATCTGGTTCCCGAAAGCGTATTGTTAATTTTTGATTCAGTTAGCCTCATTATGACAGACACTATAGATCCACTACGGAGTGGCCCGTGAGTAAGTCTCTCCTGGGGCCCATTAAATATCCAAGTCCGGAGGCTCCTGCTGCTAGATGTTGGGGTCATGGCTCCCAACGTACGCACAGATAAAAAACCGAAATTGTCTTGGAAAAAACAGGATATCAACTACAGGTTGAAGTAAAGAAACGAAATAGTGTGGATGACTCTCTCGTCAAATTGGAACTGCTACAGCCCGTGGATAATTACGAAATATTTAATTATACAAACCCGCAAGAAAAATAAAAAGCGGCAACACAACGGTAAGTTGTTCATAATTTGTTTTATGTTATAATTGGTAGCATATCTGGCCCAGGAAAATCATATGGCGTAAATTAGCTCAGAAATGAAATTGTAGAATTTTGAAGAAAAAAAAATTAATAAGAAAAAATGAGGATTTCTCACTATCTACCGTAACATAAGATCTCTTAAGCTGTTACAACGACCATGGTCGACCATCCTGCCGCAAGACCCCCCAGGCTGGGATCTCTAGCGGGTCCTTAGACCATTCAACAGTCCTTCTATATAGTAAGCTTGTATCGTGAAAAAATAAAAAATGTCCCAAGCACCCGGGCTGGAGCCCTGTCATCCCAACTCTTGAGGAGGGTGCCATGATAAAGACAGAATACCTAATCGAATTTTTTTTAAAGAAATATATACCTCTTTCTATTTTAATTAGTTATCAACTGTTTTTATTTCAACGAAATTTGGAAAACAGTGAAAAAAAAAATTATTTCAGGAAAAGTCTTTTATAACAAATTTACGATCTCACGTTTGAGGAAAAAACGCACGTGTTCGGAACACGTAATGAAGGGGCGGGTAAAATTACAACCAATAGAGATGAAGGATGCGGAGTGATATCAAAAATTGGTATAGTGGTTTATTTACATCTGGACCCAAGCTATCTGGAACGGACTTTAGGTCAGTAAGCTGTCTCTTAGATCTCTTCCTCTGCAGTATGCAGCTCATCCCTTGTGTGTGCATGGTTTCAACTGGCCGGGGGAATTAGCTGTCGTATAGTGAAGAGCTGTCCCCACCTCCCCACGTGCACATCTATCCACGTGGAAGCTATCTTGAATCTTGCAAGGTAGGCAGCGAAGGGACTATGGCCGGTTAGGGGCATTCAAGTATTACGTAAGCAGATTTTCAGCCATTTTTGACCCCCCCCCCTTGTCAGCAAAACACTGACCACCCTCCCCCCCCCCGTCAGCAAAATTTCGTCAGCAGCTTAGAATATTTCATATCTTCAAAAAGGGGTGGTTGATGACGTAGGTAACCTTCAAACCCCCGTCCCCCCCTTGTCATCAAAAGTCAGCAAATCCGAAACCCCCCCCGATGCTGACGTAATACTTGAATGACCCCTTATGAACATCATAACCTCTCTCCTCCATTTGCTGTTCTTGGTCTTAATAATTAGTAAAATCTGGGTTCCGGGATTTTTAAGGGTTCCGTGGCGCTTGATCATGCGGAACCCTCACCTCAAAAAAAAAAACTCACGGAATCCCAGGGTTCCGCGGAACACCAGTTGGAAACCATGCCGTAGTCACCTGTTGATCAAACTGAACATCATCGCCATCTTTACTAAATTGGGTTTCCGGATGGCAGTAGAAGAGCGTTGACAGTCAGTTACAAACTACGTATATACATATAATATGTAAAACATTTGCCAACACAAAGAAGGGGGAGGGGCGAACAAGGAGCAACAAAACTAAAATAAAACTTGAAAAAAAAAAATTCAAAATTTGCGCGCCCTTTTAGAATGAGAAGCACAAACAGAGAAGCGTTTATCACACCTTCGCTCTAAATAGATTGTTAAATGAGATACCCAATTATAACTTTTGAATTGCCTTCTTTTCTGTTCTGCTTTAACCCCGTCGGTTGTGTTTCCAAATATATATGATCTTAAGAGAGTTTCAATGGGGCACCATCAACCAACAACAAGAAGAAGACAAACTCAAAAAAACAAGCTCTGGCAGATCCGAACTAACGTCACAAACTATGCGAAAGATAACAGCATAGAAAGAACAGGCCTTAACGGTTTATTTTTAAAAGAAGCTGCTCTTTAGGGGGTGGAAGTTGATGTGATAGTGGCATGAAAACCACAAGATTTTGCAGGTGAGAAATTTCAGGCCGGCGTTAACTTTCCAAAAAAAAAAAATTGAACTTCAGAAATTTTTTGATTGATTTTAGTGAAGAGAGGAAACAAAAGGAGATGCAGAGTGGAACCTCGTTTATACGACGTTCAAGAGGCCGAGTCAAAACGTCGTATCAAGTCCCGTTTACATGTGCAATATTGCGGTAGTATTAAGGGTTCTAGAGCACCCACTGGACGACCTTTTTCCCTCGTAGGGAAAAGAATGAGGTGCAGGAATTGCCCCCTTTCTTTGTTGAGGGATACTTGGGGAGTGTAACGTCCTCTCCTATAATCCTTTGTGTGGGGAATTGAACCGGCTGACCCACGTGACCTCTGATGATCTGAAACATGGGGCTAAAGTGCCAGTCCATGTAAACGGGTTTTGGCAGCACCTCGTAGAGATAGAAGATCCTCCTAGAGATTTTTCAGCAGTCTGCTTGTGACGCCAGTAAGTAGTCTATTTTCCTCCTCAGAATATTCAGGGGAAAAAAAATTCTCTGCTCGTGCCAGTATCATCGTTGTGCGGAAAATAAATGATCGGGCTCAGAATTGGCGATTTCTATGCCCCCACATCCAATCACCATGCGGTATTTGTGAGCCAACCAGGAAGATTCTACGCCAAAATGAGAAAAAACGAAATAGGATGATGTGTTTCAAAATGTAGCAAACTCGCTAGGTAGTCTGAATGACGTTTATGGCAAACAGTGCAGAGGCCTTCTATCTCTAGGAGGTGCTGGTTTTGGTGAAGATCCTTGAAGTGGGTTTTAAACTTGCTTTATCCATTTCTCATGTAAACGGATGTCAAATGTGTAAGTCAAATAACTGAGACTTTTTTAAAAAAAATGACTCCCCCCCACAGACATACAAAATATTATAAAATTCAATGTGTTAAATTGCATCTCCAATTCTGTTATAAAAAAATATCATTCCAATCACACTTGAGGGGAAAAAAAACTAAATAGCATTTCAAAATCACTTTTCCTCTTTATGATCACGGGCGTACTATTGCGTTCAAACTCCGGTGGAATAAATTCAAACAAATTCTCTGTGTTTTCTTTCATTTTTCTTCATCATCGAGAAGCTTCA